>NC_080380.1:70050128-70139964 GCF_014773155.1 Arachis stenosperma
GAGTTTTTGAAATTTAAATAATAAATTATTTATGATTTATTATATTTATTTAAGATTTTATTTTTAGAGACTCTTTTATTTAAGACACTTCAACCTAAATTTTTAGTACATTGAGTTTAAAGTTAACTAGAACTCATATAATGTTTATAAATATTTGGGTATTTTCTTATTTAGAATTAAAAGCTTTAGTAATTGAAAAATAATGAGAATTTTATATGGTGTAATTAGAATATTGAGATTTTGAGTTTTATTTTATGAATAAAGAAAAATTAATTTGTTATCTCTAATTTTAAATTAGAGTACTTATTTAAAAATAATTAATAAATTGATAAATAAATAATTTTATTGGGTTAAATTTGATTTTAGTTCACTAATCTATCTCCTAATTTTATTAAAAATGACCAAACTACCCTTATCTCTTTATTCCAAATCAAACCCAAACCCTAAAACTCTCAAACACACACACCCACACCTCACACCCTAACCCAACTGCCACCCTATCACCCCTCACCCATGGAAAAATGAAAGAAAGAAAGAGAGAACAAGAGAGCTACGAGGAAGAAGAAGAAGAGAAGAGAGGGAGTAGAGGAAGGAGACGGCGCTAGCGGGGCTTGTTGCCGCTATCGCCATTGTCATCGAGCAGAGAGAGGATGAGACACGATGCATAGAGTAGCTCATCATTGTCATTCCTCTTCGCCACTGCTACACCATACCGTCGTCGTTAGAGCTACCATCGTTGTCGATACGTCATTGCTAGAACCCTAATCGCCGTAGTCGATGCAATAAAGAGACAGAAGTAGTTCGTGCAGAGGAAGGATGAGTTGCTGCACTGCCGCTGAGCCACAATCGCTGCCGCTGAAGCTCCTGCCACCGTCGCAGCATGATCGTTGTAGTGGTGGTTACTGTTGTTGTTGCATGAAGGGGAAGAATCCAAAATGCAAATAGAGAGAAGAGGAACTCACTGGGGAAGGAGAAGACCGCACCGCCATGCCTAGCAGCCTGAAAACGGCGCTATGGTTGTCGGGAGTCATCACCGAAGCCGCTACCATTTTTTCCTCTCTATTCTTTTTTAATCACAGTAAGTTTTCTTGTTCTAGAATCCTTTTCATTTGTATTCTATTATAGTTTGTTGAGGATTTTGCGATGTTAATGTCTCAGGATTGAGTTATTGTGATTGCATGCTGTGTATGTGGCTGTCGCTGCTGCAGGGAGTCATTGGAACTACTAGCATTACAACTATTATTGTCGTGTTGTTGGGTTTTGACTAATCGAGGTAGGGGCTTTTTTTAAAACATATTTCATATCAAGGAAGTGTTATAAATCGATATTGATGTGGAAAATACATTTTTTTGTGATTATGTGAGTCTAATGGAGTAATCTAGACTATTTGGATGAATGTGATTTGTTTAAATGTTCAAATAATGGATGAAGTTGGTTTAATTATGGTTATGAACTGTGATTGATTTGATTTGGTTGCTAGAATTCTGGATTATGTTGATTTTCTTGAGTTGGTGATTATGTTATTTTCTCTGAGTTAGTATTATTGTGATAATAGTTTATTGAAATGGTTTGATATTGGGAAATTGAATGATATTGGAAATGGTTTAGAGATATTGGTTTGGATGAAACCCTTGATGGGTGGAAAGGTCTGAGTTTTAAGGGAGGTTCTGCCAAATTTTTTTTTTGAATTAACTTATTTTAGTTTGATTAATTATGAAAAAGAATTATTATTTTGGGGTGCTTTAGCAAAATTTAAATTAATGCAAATGATTATTTAGGAATAAATGATGTTTGTTCAATTAAGACTATGATTGGAAAATTTGGACAGAAGAATTATGTTTTGAGAAGTTTTAAGTGAATTTAAAAGCAATTAAATTTTATTGCTAAAACGAAATAATTTTTGAGTCTTTTAGGAAACGTTTTGAGCTTAAAAATGAAGTTAAAGTTAGTTTTGGAAAATTGGTTAAACAAAATGAATTTCAGTTGATTACTTTAATTAAAGGGTTATGTTTGAAAAGTTTTAGACTTTTAGTGGATTCAAAGTATTTAGATTTGATTGGTAAAATGGAATGATTTCTGAGACTTTAGGAAACTCTTAAATTCAAGAATGAAGTTGAAATTGTTTTGAGAACTTGGTTAAACAAAAAAGAGATTTATTTGATTTTAAATAACCATGGAAAGGGTTATGTTCTTAGAGCATTCTAACGATTTTAACCTAATTTTTTAAGAACCAAATGATTATGTTTTCAATTAAGATTTTCATTTGGGGAATTAAGGTGATTTTTGAGTCTTTTGGCGAAAGGAATTTGGGAGTGAGTATAATGGATTGAATTGGGTAATTCTTGGATGAAAAATTATTAAATGGAATATAACTGTTGTAAGGATGGTGGTTCGTCCTGCTGATGCGTGAGCATCTTTCCTATCTTCTCCTAGTGAATTTACATTTGAATTGTTAAGTTTAATCAAGATTTAAATACTTTTTTGCCACTATAAATACTACTTTGAGTTGTGTACAATTCTGTTTATTTCAGGTAGCATTCGGATGGATTTGACGAAGTTTTATAAAAGAAGAGGAAGAAAGTGAATGATGCTGTCAACCCTGACCTCTTTTCACTCTAACGGATATAACTTGAGCTACAAAGATCCAATTGACGTGTTTCCAATGGCATTAGAAATCTAACTTCCATAGCTTTCCAACGATATATCATAGTATACCCTTTTTCTCCATTTTGTTCGGCCACATTTGCGCTGAACTTGAGATTTCCCAAGTTAGGCGTCGGAGGAAGACAAGCACGCATAATCCATTCGGCCAGAAGAAGGGCTTGCATTGCAATTTTGTGCTGCATCATCCATGCCTAACTTCAAATTCATGAAGTTAGGCACCAGTTCGAAGGGAAGCAATGGTCCCCACGCATTTAAGGATTGTTCAAAGATATTATTTATTTCTTTTGATTAAAACTTTTTATTTTAATTACAAATAGGAAAAGATATTATTTAGTTTTAGAAAATATATTTTACATTTATTAGGATTAGATATAAAAGAAAAGATTTAGCCCTTCGGGCTCTCCTTTCTCTTCTCTCCGACAGCATTCCGCAATTTACGGTTTTTCAGAATCCTTGTTTTCTCTTTGAACCATGAGCAACTAAGCCTCTACTGTTAAGGTTAGGAGCTCTGGTTATTGTATGGATTGATACTATTACTCTTCTATTTTAATTACTGCTTTGATTTCAATTTCAAGAATTTGTTTTTGTTCTTCATCTTATGAATCTGGGTGGAACGGAAGTATGACCCATATTTTATTTGAGTTCTTGTAAACCTTGGAAAAGCAATTTACTTCAAAAACAGCTTGGAAATAATTTCTCCTAAATTTTTAATTATCTGGACTTAACAGGATGCGTGACATATAATGCTCTTATATTTGGATAATTAGGGTTTCTGTAGAATATAAACTAGTTTTGAACTTAACCTTCTAATCGAAATCAAGTGAGAAATGAATTGGCAGTTGATAAAGGTTAGAGGAGACTAAAAAGGTCTAAGGAATTAGGGTTAGTCACATATAGTTTTCCATGAATTGAATGTTGCATGATTAAAATAGTTGGTAAGAAAAGTTAATCCCGAAAATAAACATCTCTGAAACCTTAACTGTTTTACTCATACATTCTTCACACCAATTTACTGCTTACTTTATTAATTCTCTGAATTTATTATTTAATGCAATTGAAATCCAAATACCATTTTCTACTTGTCTGACTAAGCCAATCACTCAATCATTGTTGCTTAATCTATCAATCCTCGTGGGATCGACCCTCACTCACCTGAGGTATTACTTGGTACGACTCAGTGCACTTGCCAGTTAGTTTGTGGGTTATAAATTCCGCACCACCTGCCCTAGTGAAGATGGTAGTTTTGTCCCTCTCACGTACAAACAAGTTGAGGTTGAGGATTCCCTATCATTTTGCTTCGGGAAAATAGATAGAAGGTTGAGGATTTTTTTTCGGTTTAATTCTCAACTGTGTTGAAGACGGTGGTTTTATCCCATTCACGGTTTAAGGATAATTATCCTTGAGATAAATGTGAACAGAATGAATTACGATTATGATGAGGTTTGATTAAAATATGATTATATATAACTATATATTTGTGGATTTGATTATGATCTTGATTATGTTTGATTAAGATTATGGTTGAAATGAGATTATGATTGATGTTGCGGGGATGGTGGTTTTTTTTCGTCCACGGTAAGGACGGTAGCTTTGTCCTGCTCATGAATAGGCAAGTTGAGGATGAAAGATTCCCTTTCTTGATGTGATAGACAAGTTAAGGATGAAGGATTTCCTCTCTTGTTGTAGTATGGATGTGAAAAAGGTAGCAAGGCACTCTCCTTTATATGATTTTTTCCTGAGTCAGGAAAAGGTAGAAAAACACTCTCCTTCGATTATATTCCTCATGGGGATACACAACCGAGAGACAATGTCTGGGTTATCGGATGTGTCGGGTCTGGCAGTTTAACCGACACATGAGCCAAACTGAGCCAAACAAAAAGTGAGCCAAACTGAGCCGAGCTAGACCAAGTTCAAGCTCGGCTCACAAAAATTGAGCTTGGCTCACTAAAAGCTCATGAGCTCACTCGAGCTTATGAGTTGGCTTAAATAATAGGAACATAATCTATAATTCTATATCGATAAATTATAACTTATATATTTTTTAAAATATTTAAAAAGATTAATTTTATATATTGTTTATCTATCAATAAATTATAAATTTTTATGTATGTCCTACAATAAAATTATATATAAAAAATAAATTTTAAATTTTAAATAATTAAGATCATTAATATATATTACTATTTGATATGTATATATATAATATTAAAAGTATACATTAAATGCATATAAAAGATGTGTCTAATATATATATATATATATATATATATATATATATATATATATATATATATATTCGAGTCAACTCATGAGCTAATGAGATGAGCTTATCCAAGTTCAAGCTCGACTCATTTAATTTATGAGCTCAATTCTAGGCTCAAGCTTGGCTCACCAGCTCACGAGTTTAGCTTATCGAGCTATTAACGAGTCGAGCTCGAGCTATCTCATGAGCTGGCTTGAGTCACTTCTAGCCATACTTGTCATAATTGTTCTCTATGTGTGATTGTTTGATTATCTGCCTGATTACTTGTGATTGTGACTTGTTGGTATGAATTAGAGTAGAGTGTGGTAGCTTATAAGAAATTGATTATATGATGGTTTGAATGTTGGGTTAATTTTTGGCCGGAAGCTGTAATTAATTGAGTTATATCTCTTGAAGTGTTGTGCCATATTTTGGGCCAGAAGTCATTATTGGGTGAGTTACACCCTTTGGTAAGTTTGGTGACTTAATGATTAAAGAACTAGATGGACTTAAGTTTGAGACAAATGTTTAGAGAATAAGATTCATAAGATAAGCAATGATCATTGTTGTAAAAAAAAAAAATTCTCTTTTATATGTATCCTTTTATAGCAATTCTAAAATCCCTCTTGTGAGACCGTGTAATTAGATTCTCACTCCCTACAGCGCTGTCTTTTTCAGGAAACGGACGGAAAACCTATGAAGATTTTACTAAGCATTCGGTCATACTTTAATTGTTTTATTTTCTTAGATATTTTTTGTCGCCTTTATTATTGTTATTCACATTTTGTAAAGAGGGATATGAGTTGTAATTTTATGATATGACTTTGTATATATATGTTTGTATAATTATTCTTGTAAATATAATAGTATTGTGATAATTTATATGTATGTATGCATAAAAGAAAAATATTTCTAATTTTTTCAATAAAAGGTCAATAAGATTTTTAGTTAGAAGCTCCTATTTATGATAATTATATATAAAACTCGTCGTAATATCTTTGTTATCAGAGTGGTACAGCCAGAAGCGTAATATTCTGGTGGTGACAATATTGCATACATAGCTTTTAATTCAATTTTAAATTATAATATGGAGTTCACCCTTTATTGAGTGACATTGTGGTGTGCAGCCTTTTTATTTTAATTTATTTTTTCCTTCTTGAGAAAAAGAAGAATAATGTTAGAGAGAGAGCCTTTTTGTAATAACTTGATTTTTTCATGAAATGACTTTTCAAACTTTCTGTAAATAGAATTTGCAAAATCTGCATGACACAGTTCACCTTAGATTAACCGGCTAGACTCGAATCTACAATAAAAAAATAATAGTATAATAATATTTTATAATTAAAAAGTCAACAAGTCTTTCAAAAAATCAAATGTAGCCTTTTGAGAACGTATGATTATCGGTTCCAAAATTTAACCAGTACAATTAATATTAGTATTCTTTGGTTAGTTCAACTACACCATAATAATCTAGAAATATCTTGGTATAGAGATAATTTATGATACGAATGTCATTTACATTGGTAAAATAAATAAGTTATTATATCAAATAAAGTAAAGCACGGATCAAATAAGTACCATCTTTAATTATTATCCCTAATTTATTTTTTGACCTAGTCCAACCTTAATTATCCCTTAATAAACTCGACCTCATCATTCTCTTGCCTTCTAAGAAGAGGCAATATTCTCAAAAAGTGTAGTATAACAAAAAAAAAAAAAAGAGACAAATGCCATACAATTAATAAGGTTGTTGATTTTAATTTTTACGTATTTAAATATTTTAGATCTGTTACATATTATTTTGGGATTCCAATTAAGATTGGAATTATCTAGTGTCTCTGAAATTCTAAAAACGTCTCTTTTCTTATTTTGTGTCCTTTGTCATATAATCTGATTTTTTTTTCTTAAATTGAGAGTTTCTATCATTAAGATTTTCATAGATTGGTCTCTCTTTTTTTTTATTTCTAAAATGCAACTTGTTTAACGCAATTCAAAAGTAGAAAAAAGGTAAGAATGGTGAGCTTAAAAGAGGGGAAAAAAACTACAAATTGGGTGCAAATACGAGTGTCCTAACTCAAATGATATAATGCGTGCGCATTTTTAGTATTTTTCCTTTATAATTTCAACTGATTTAGTAAGAATTTCTATAAAATAATCAATGAATTTGAGGTTAGAATGAATATTTCTTTGATTAGCTGAATTTGATTGATTACAGAAAGTTTCAGAAGGAAAACACAAAGAAACAGAATAAAAAGTGGAAAGAAAAAGCTCCCTGGAACAAAAGGATCATGTGAACAAAATGCTCCCTGGAATAGAAAGCTCTTGGAAAGAAAAAGGAAGCGTTGGCATTGTACGTGAACAATATGGCGTACTACGTGAAGGAGAAAAAAAAGACTTATGGGTTGGTGCACGAAATTGTGATCTCAATGGCGCCAACAACTTGGTGTGCACAATTGTAATCTCAACTCTTTTTCACAACTTCGCACAACTAACCAGCAAGTGCACTGCGTCATCCAAGTAATAAACCTTACGTGAGTAAGGGTCGATCCCACGGAGATTGTTGGCTTGAAGCAAGCTATGATCATCTTGTAAATCTCAGTCAGCGGATTCAAATGTTTATGGAGTTTTGATAAATAAAATATAAATAAACATAAAATAAAGATAGAGATACTTATGTAATTCATTGGTGGGAATTTCAGATAAGCGTATCCAGATGCGTTGTTCCTTCTAAATCTCTGTTTTTCTACTGCCTTCATCCAATCCTTCATACTCCTTTCCATGGCAAGCTGTATGCTGGGTGTCACCGTTGTCAATGGCTACTTCCCGTCCTCTCAGTGAAAATGGTCCTCTACGGTTTCTGTACGGCTAATCAACTGTCAGATTTCTCGTCTCAGATGAAAAATACCATGCACAGATATCGTATGTCTAATCAGCAGTTGGTTCTCAATCGTGTAGGAATAGGATTTTCTATCCTTTTGTGTCTGTCACCACGCCCTACAATCGCGAGTTTGAAGCTCGTCACAGTCATCCCTTCCCAGATCCTACTCGGAATACCACAGACAAGGTTTAGACTTTTCGGATCTCGGGAATGCTGCCAATTGATTCTAGCCTATACCACGAAGATTCTAATCTCGGATTCAGATGCCCCATTGTCAGAGGGGAGTCAATGTGAATCGTTGATTAGAAATCCAAGAGATATACAGTCAAGCTTGTTTTCTTGTAGAACGGAAGTGGTTGTCAATCACGCGTTCATGAGTGAGAATGGTGATGAGTGTCACATAATCATCACATTCATCATGTTCTTGTGTGTGAATGAATATCTTAGAATAAGAATAAGCATGAATTGAATAGAAGAACAATAGTACTTTGCATTAATACTCGAGGAACAGCAGAGCTCCACACCTTAATCTTTGGTGTGTAGAAACTCCACCGTTGAAAATACATAAGTGATAATGGTTCAGGCATGGCCGTGAGGCCAGCCCCCCAAAACGTGATCAAGAGATCAAAAGATGATCAAAAGATTTGAGTACAATAGTAAAATGTCCTATTTATACTAAAACTAGTTACTAGGATTTCAGAAATGAGTAAATGATGCAGAAATCCACTTCCGGACCCACTTGGTGTGTGCTTGGGCTGAGCATTGAAGCTTTCATGTGTAGAGACTTTTCTTGGAGTTAAACGCCAGTTTGTAACTTGTTTTTGGCGTTTAACGCCAGAATAGGCAGAAAGCTGGCGTTGAACGCCAGTTTGCGTCGTCTAAACTCGGGCAAAGTATGGACTATTATATATTGCGGGAAAGCCCTGGATGTCTACTTTCCAACGAAATTAAGAGCATAACATTTGAGTTTCTGTAGCTCTAAAAATTCCATTTTGAGTGCAGGGAGGTCAGAATCCAATAGCATCTACAGTCCTTTGTCAGCCTCTGAATCAAATTTTTGCTCAGGTCCCTCAATTTCAGCCAAAAAATAGTTGAAATTGCAAAAAAACACACAAACTCATAGTAAAGTCCAGAAATGTGAGTTTTGCTTAAAAACTAATAAAAATATACTAAAAAGTGAATAAAATATACTAAAAATTATATAAAAATAATGCCAAAAAGCGTCTAATGGAGGACCTTGTTTCATTTATGAAACTTAGAATGGCCTTAGATAGATCAGAGACTATGTTTGCTAAGCTAGAGGGGTTCTGCTCAGAATTCTCTGTCTGTTGCTGAGAGGATGATGGAAAAGGCTTGCTATTGCTAAACCTGTTTCTTCCACCATTATTATATTCTTGTTGGGGTTTTTGTTGATCATTCCATGAGAAATTTGGATGATTTATCCATGACGTATTATAGGTGTTTCTATAGGCTTCACCCATGTAATTCACTTCTGCCATTGCAGGGTTCTCAGGATCATAAGCTTCTTCTTCAAAAGATGCTTCTTTAGTACTGTTGGATGCATTTTGCAAACCATTCAGACTCTGAGAAATCATGTTGACTTGCTGAGTCAACATTTTATTCTGAGCCAATATGGCATTCAGAGCATCAATTTCAAGAACTCCCTTCCTTTGAGGCGTCCCATTACTCACAGGATTACTTTCAGAAGTGTACATGAACTGGTTATTTGCAACCATGTCAATGAGTTCTTGAGCTTCTGCAGGCGTTTTCTTCAGGTGAATAGATCCACCTACAGAATGGTCCAATGACATCTTAGACAATTCAGACAGACCATCGTAGAATATATCCAGGATGGTCCATTCTGAAAGCATGTCAGAAGGACACTTTTTGGTTAGTTGCTTGTATCTTTCCCAAGCTTCATAGAGGGATTCACCTTCTTTCTGCCTGAAGGTTTGAACATCCACTCTAAGCTTGCTCAGCTTTTGAGGAGAAAAGAACTTGGCTAAGAAAGCCGTGACCAGCTTATCCCAAGAGTTCAGGCTATCTTTAGGTTGAGAGTCCAACCATATTCTAGCTCTGTCTCTTACAGCAAAAGGGAAAAGCATAAGTTTGTAGACCTCGGGATCAACTCCATTAGTCTTAACTGTATCACAGATCTGCAAGAATTTAGTTAAGAACTGAAAAGGATCTTCTGATGGAAGTCCATAAAACTTGCAATTATGTTGCATCAGAGAAACTAATTGAGGCTGGTTAGTTGTGCGAATCACAAATTCGTGCACCAAGTTTTTGGCGCCGTTGCCGGGGATTATTTGAGTTTGAACAACTAAAGGTTTATTTTATTTCTTAGATTAGGAATAATTTATTTTTTTTATTATTTTTTTTATTTTTTATTGTTATAGAGTCATCAAATTCTGATAGGATAGTTTCTTTTCAAAAATTTCTTTTCAAAAATATTATTCTTCTTTATTAATTGTTAATTTTTCGTGAGTTTAGTGTCTTTTTCTAAGTTTGGTGTCAATTGCATATATCATATTTCTCTTTAAAATTTTCGACTTGTGTTCTTTGTTCTTCATTGATCTTCAAGTTGTTCTTGTTTATTTTTCTTGTTTGATCTTGAGTTTTCTTGCTTTGTGTCTTTTCTTGTTTCACTTATGTTATTTCTAAAGCATTAATTGGAATATCTAGAACAAGTGTTACATTTATTCCCAATTGGCTAGAGTATTGGTTAATATTCTTGATAATTGGGTATACGCTTTGGAACCTTTTTCAAAAATAATTTTTCTTGATTTAATCTTGTGCCAAACTTTAAGTTTGGTGTTTTCTTGTTAATCTTTTCATAATTTTCGAAAATTTTATTAAAGTCTTCTAAAAAAATTTTAAGTTTGGTGTTCTTCCTTTTGTTCTTGGTGTTCTTGTGAATCTTCAAAGTGTTCTTGAGTTTTTCTTGTGTCTTGATCTTAAAATTTTTAAGTTTGGTGTTCCTTGGTGTTTTCCCTCCAAAAATTTTCGAAAATTAAGGAGCATTAGATCTAAAAATTTTAAGTCTTGTGTCTTTTGTGTATTTTTCTCTTTCATAAAATTCAAAATTCAAAAAAAAAAATTATTTTCTAACTAATTTTAAAACTACATTTCCGAAATTTTTTTTATAAAATTCAAATTTCAATTTCAAATTTTTCGAAAAATTTTTACAAAATATTTTCAAAATATTTTTTTTATATACATTCCATTTTTATTTATTTCACTATTATAAAATAAATAATATCAACATACATATCATCCCTCTTGTATTCCATTATGGAAGTAAGTATGAATGAACAAGACAAGAGGACTCTGGGGTCATATGCTAACCCCACTACTGCTTCATATGGGAGTAGTATCTGTATACCCTCCATTGGAGTTAGTAGCTTTGAGCTGAATCCTCAGCTCATTATCATGGTGCAGCAAACTTGCCAGTATTCTGGTCTTCCACATGAAGAACCTACAGAATTCCTGGCACAATTTCTGCAAATTGCTGATACAGTACATGATAAGGAAGTAGATCAGGATGTCTACAGATTATTACTGTTTCCATTTGCTGTAAAAGATCAAGCTAAGAGGTGGTTAAATAACCAGCCTAAGAACAGCATAAAAACATGGAAGCAGCTGTCAGAAAAATTCCTGAATCACTATTTCCCTCCCAAACGGATGACACAGCTAAGGCTAAACATCCAAGGCTTCAAACAAGGAGATAATGAATCCCTTTATGATGCCTGGGAGAGATACAGAGAGATGCTAAGAAAATGCCCCTCTGAAATGTTTTCAGAATGGGTGCAATTAGACATCTTCTACTATGGGCTTACAGAAAAACAATTGAAGAAGCTCAAGAGCTTATTGATACAGTTGCCAGAAATCAGCATCTGTACCTAAACAGTGAATTTTCTATGAAAGAAGAAGCTAAAACAGTAACTGCTGAACTCAGTCCGGTGGATCAGGCTAATGAATTCAATCAGCAATTAGACTTTCTAACCAAGCAGCTAGCCGAATTCAAGGAAATATTACAGGAAACAAGAATGGCAAACAGAAATATGGAAGTGCAATTAAAGCAGACAGAAAAGCAACTGTCAAAACAAATAACAGAAGAATGCCAAGCAGTTCAATTAAGGAGTGGGAAAACATTAAATACCTCACTTCAAAGCAGCAGGAAACCAAGAAATGAACAAGAGGATACTCAAAATCCCTCTGAGGATAGTCAGAGCCCAGAGAGGAATAAAGCTGGCGCTGAACGCCCAGACCATGCTCATTCCTGGCGTTCAACGCCAGAAACAAGCATGAATCCGGCGTTGAACGCCCAAAGGGAGCATGGTTCTGGCGTTCAAACGCCAGTAACAAACAAGGAAGTGGCGTCTAACGCCACTCCAGCTCCCACCACTGGCATTCAAATGCCAGTGGGGAATCAGTCACATACAAGTGCTGATAACAACCCTGCTAAAAAGGCTTCCCAACCCACTTCTGTAGGTAATAAACCTGCAGCAACTAAGGTTGAGGAATACAAAGCCAAAATGTCTTATCCTCAAAAACTCCGCCAAGCGGAACAGGATAAGCAATTTGCCCGCTTTGCAGACTATCTCAGGACTCTTGAAATAAAGATTCCGTTTGCAGAAGCACTTGAGCAAATACCCTCTTATGCTAAGTTCATGAAAGAGATCTTAAGTCATAAGAAGGATTGGAGGGAAACTGAAAAAGTTTACCTCACTGAAGAATGCAGTGCAGTCATTCTGAAAAGCTTACCTGAGAAGCTTAAAGATCCTGGGAGCTTTATGATACCATGCACATTAGAGGGCACTTGCACCAAGCAAGCTTTATGTGATCTTGGGGCAAGTATCAACTTAATACCTGCATCTACTATCAGAATGCTTGGTTTAACTGAAGAAATTAAACCAACCAGGATATGTCTTCAACTTGCTGATGGCTCCATTAAATACCCATCAGGCGTGATTGAGGACATGATAGTCAAGGTTGGGCCATTTGCCTTTCCTACTGACTTTGTGGTGCTGGAAATGGAGGAGCACAAGAGTGCAACTCTCATTCTAGGAAGACCTTTCCTAGCAACTGGCCGAACCCTCATTGATGTCCAAAAAGGGGAAGTAACCTTGAGAGTCAATGAGGAGGAGTTCAAGTTGAATGTTGTCAAAGCAATGCAACATCCAGACACCCCAAATGACTGCATGAGTGTTGATATTATTGACTCTCTGGTAAGAGAGGTCAATATGGCTGAGAGTCTCGAATCAGAGCTAGAGGACATCTTTAAAGACGTTCAGCCTGATCTGGAGGAGTCAGAGAAAATAGTAGAACCTCTGAAAATCCATCAGGAAGAGGAGAAACCTCCTAAACCCGAGCTCAAACCACTACCACCTTCCCTAAAATATGCATTTTTGGGAGAAGGTGATACCTTTCCTGTAATCATAAGCTCTACCTTAGAGCCACAGGAAGAGGAAGCACTAATTCAAGTGCTAAGGACACACAAGACAGCTCTTGGGTGGTCCATCAGTGATCTTAAGGGCATTAGCCCAGCTAGATGCATGCACAAAATCCTATTGGAAGGTGACGCCAAACCTGTGGTCCAACCACAAAGGCGGCTGAACCCAGCCATGAAGGAAGTGGTGCAGAAAGAGGTCACTAAATTACTAGAGGCTGGGATTATTTATCCTATTTCTGACAGCCCCTGGGTGAGCCCTGTCCAAGTCGTCCCTAAGAAAGGTGGCATGACAGTGGTTCATAATGAAAAAAATGAACTGGTTCCTATAAGAACAGTTACTGGGTGGCGTATGTGTATTGATTACAGAAGGCTCAATACAGCCACCAGAAAGGATCATTTTCCTTTACCATTCATAGACCAGATGCTAGAAAGACTAGCAGGTCATGAATACTACTGCTTCCTGGATGGATATTCAGGTTATAATCAAATTGCAGTAGATCCCCAGGATCAGGAGAAAACGGCGTTCACATGCCCATCTGGAGTATTTGCATACAGAAGGATGCCATTTGGCCTGTGCAATGCACCTGCAACCTTTCAGAGGTGCATGCTCTCAATTTTCTCTGATATGGTGGAAAAATTTCTGGAAGTCTTCATGGATGACTTTTTAGTATTTGGAGACTCATTCAGCTCCTGCCTTAACCACTTAGCACTTGTTCTGAAAAGATGCCAAGAGACTAACCTGGTTTTAAACTGGGAAAAGTGTCACTTTATGGTGACTGAAGGAATCGTCCTTGGGCACAAAATCTCGAACAAGGGGATAGAGGTGGATCAAGCTAAGGTAGAGGTAATTGAAAAATTACCACCACCTGCCAATGTTAAGGCAATCAGAAGCTTTCTGGGGCATGCAGGATTCTATAGGAGGTTTATAAAGGATTTTTCAAAAATTGCCAAACCTCTGAGCAACCTGCTAGCCACTGACACGCCATTTATCTTTGATAAAAAGTGTCTGCAGGTATTTGAGACTCTGAAAGCTAAATTGGTTACAGCACCAATCATCTCTGCACCAGACTGGACATTACCATTTGAATTAATGTGTGATGCCAGTGACCATGCCATTGGTGCAGTGTTGGGACAAAGGCATGACAAGCTTCTGCACGTCATTTACTATGCCAGCCGTGTTCTAAATGATGCACAGAAAAATTACACAACCACAGAAAAAGAGCTACTTGCAGTGGTTTACGCCATTGACAAATTCAGATCCTATTTAGTAGGATCAAAAGTGATTGTGTACACTGATCATGCTGCTCTTAAATATCTACTCACAAAGCAGGATTCAAAACCCAGACTCATCAGATGGGTGTTGCTTCTGCAAGAGTTTGATATAGAAATAAGAGACAGAAAAGGGACAGAGAATCAAGTAGCAGATCACCTGTCCCGAATAGAACCAGTGGAAGGGGCGTCCCTCCCTCTCACTGAAATCTCTGAAATCTTTCCGGATGAGCAACTCTTTGCCATCCAGGAAGTGCCATGGTTTGCAAACATTGCAAACTACAAGGCAGTGAGATTTATACCCAAAGAGTACAGTAGACAGCAAATAAAGAAGCTGATCACGGATGCAAAGTATTATCTTTGGGATGAGCCATATCTCTTTAAGAGATGTGCAGACGGAGTAATCCGTAGATGTGTGCCTAAGGAAGAAGCACAGAAGATCCTATGGCACTGCCATGGATCACAATATGGAGGACATTTTGGAAGTGAGCGAATAGCCACAAGAGTCCTCCAAAGTGGCTTCTATTGGCCTACTCTCTATAAGGACTCCCGAGTGTATGTACTTAATTGTGACAGTTGCCAAAGATCTGGCAATCTACCTCACAGTTACGCCATGCCTCAACAAGGGATCCTAGAGATTAAGTTGTTTGATGTATGGGGCATTGACTTCATGGGGCCCTTCCCACCATCATACTCAAACACTTATATTCTGGTGGCAGTGGATTATGTATCCAAGTGGGTGGAGGCTATTGCAACACCCACCAATGACTCTAAAATAGTGTTAAGATTCCTCCAGAAACACATTTTCAGCAGATTTGGCATCCCTAGAGTGTTAATCAGTGATGGGGGCACTCATTTCTGCAATAAACAGCTTTATTCTGCTCTGGTTCGTTATGGAGTTAGCCACAGGGTAGCTACTCCATATCATCCACAAACTAATGGGCAAGCTGAAGTCTCAAATAGAGAACTCAAAAGAATCCTGGAACGGACTGTAATTAACCGTAGAAGGGATTGGGCAAGAAGCTTGGATGATGCTCTGTGGGCATACAGAACAGCATTCAAGACCCCTATAGGGACCTCTCCATACCAGCTTGTGTATGGAAAGGCATGTCACTTGCCAGTGGAACTGGAACACAAGGCCTATTGGGCAACCAGATTCCTAAACCTTGATGCCAAGTTAGCCGGAGAAAAACGATTGCTCCAGCTAAATGAGCTAGAGGAATTTAGACTCAATGCTTTCGAAAATGCAAAGATTTACAAAGAGAAAGCGAAAAGATGGCATGATAAGAAATTGTCATCCAGAGTCTTTGAGCCGGGGCAGAAAGTTCTGCTATTTAATTCTAGGCTCAAATTATTCCCTGGGAAATTAAAATCCCGGTGGAGAGGTCCATATGTCATTACAAACGTATCACCATATGGATACATAGAGCTTCAGGATAATGACTCTAACAAAAAGTTCATTGTTAATGGACAAAGAGTCAAACATTATCTTGAAGGCAATTTTGAGCAAGAATGCTCAAAGCTGAGACTTGATTAAAACTCAGTAATAGTCCAGCTAATGACATTAAAGAAGCGCTTGCTGGGAGGCAACCCAGCCAATCACAAAATTTAATTTTATTCGTATTAATTAATTAATTGATTTTGTTTCAGGTATATGTCAAAGTATCTTCAAGGTAAAATAGCAATTGATTGGATTCACAGAGTTATAAAGGAAATTGGAAGCTCACTGGCGTGAAAAAGCCAGTAAGAAACATTTTGGGCGTTGAACGCCCAAAAGAAGCACCCACTGGGCGCTCAACGCCAGTAAGGGTAGCCTTCTGGGCGTTAAACGCCAGAAAGGAGCATCTTCTGGGCGTTAAACGCCAGAAAGAAGCACCTTCTGGGCGTTTAACGCCAGATTGACAGCATCCTGGGCGTTTAGAAAAACGCCCAGTAACAAAGGACTTCCTGGCGTTCAACGCCAGAAAGATGCAGCAGCTGGGCGTTGAACGCCCAGGAGAAGCAACATTTGGGCGTTAAACGCCCAAACCATGCAGCAGTTGGGCGTTTAACGCCAGGATGGTGGGGAGGAGGTAAAATTCGTTTCTCTTTACAAATTTTCTAATTTTTTATGTTTCAATTCATGAATTCTTGCATAAACATATTTCAAATTATCATCCCTCAAATCAAATTAGTGTTCTAAAAATCCTAATTTCTAAAATCCCTTTTTCAAAAATATCAAATGTATCTTAATCCATTAAGATAAATTAATTTTCAATCCAATCAAACTCTTTTAAAAATTGTTTTCAAAACTCAATTATCTCTTTAAAAATCTTTTTCAAAATTAAAAGTTCAAATCTATCTTTTTAAATATGATTCATATCTTTCTCTTTTTAAATTATATCTTTTTCCTATCATATCTATCTTTTATAAATCATATCTTCTATCTTATCCTTTTCTTATTTTCGAAAATTTCCCACCCCCTCCCCATATATTGTGTTCGGCGTCCCACTCATCATCACCCTGCAACACTTGCTCTCCTCCTATCCCTCTTCTTCCTTCTCTCTTGCTTGAGGACAAGCAAAGCTCTAAGTTTGGTGTGGTTATCCGTGATCACAAAAACATACTCATTAAATTCATGGCCCCTAGAGGAAAGCAACCCACCCCAAAGGGCAAGAAAGAGAATGCTCTAAAGCCCCTTTGGAATCAAGGGAAGTTCTTAACTAAAGAACATTCAGATCATTACTACAAAATAATGAGTCACAGATCAGTGATCCCGGAAGTCAAATTTGATCTGAAAGAAGATGAATACCCGGAGATCCAAGAGCAAATCCGAAACAGGCATTGGGAAATTCTGGCCAATCCTGAAACAAAAGTGGGAAGGAACATGGTCCAGGAGTTCTATGCTAATCTATGGCAGACAGACAGGCAAAGAATAATTGGAGCTGCTCTCTTTGACCATCGGACCTTAGTCAGAGGAAAGATCATTCATACCAATTCTGACAAGATCAGGGAGATATTTAAGGTTCCCCAACTGAAAGATGACCCAGACTCCTTTAATAGGAGGATGATGAGGGTCAATAAAGGTCTGGACAAGATTCTGGAGGATATATGCATCCCTGAAGCCAAGTGGACCACCAGCACAACTGGCGTTCCAGTTCAACTCAAAAGAGAAGATCTAAAACCAGTAGCCAGAGGCTGGCTGGATTTCATTGGGCGTTCCATATTGCCCACCAGCAACCGTTCTGAAGTAACCATCAAAAGAGCTGTCATGATTCACTGCATCATGTTGGGAAAAGAGGTAGAAGTCCATCAACTGATCTCATGTGAGCTATACAAAATAGCAAACAGGAATTCCAAGGACGCCAAATTAGCCTATCCAAGCTTAATCTCTATGCTCTGCAAAGATGCCGGGGTGAAGATGGGAATAACAGAGTATATCCCAATTGAAAGGCCAATCACTGGAATATCAATGGTCAGACAACAACAACAAGATGATTCATCCAAGAGGAGAGCACAGGAAGCCCTCCCAGAACTGCCTCAATTCGAATATTGGGAACATCTTGAAGCTTCTATCTCCAAGTTGCAAGAAGCTATGGACCAAATAAAGGAAGAACAGAACAATCAAAGTAGCATGCTTTGCAAACTGCTCAAGGAACAGGAAGAGCAAGGGTGTGATCTAAGGGAGCTGAAGCGCAAAAAAATTAATCCTTGAACAACACCCCAAGGATTAGAAGAGCATGCCTTCCTCAAAACAAAAGGTTGTTGAGTTCCAATTTTTCTACTTTAACTTAGTGATAGCATTTTTTTTTAGGAAATTCACCTTAGGAGATATATAGTAGTAGTAGTAATTAGTATGTCTATTTTGATTTTATTTCCAAATTAAGCTATAATTTATTTTTCTCATCATCATCAAGCATGAATAAAGTAGTAGATTTTTTAGAATAAAGAAGTAATTTATATTTTCGAGTTCTTAATAATAAAAATCATAATTAATTATGTGTGGTGGCAATACTTTTTGTTCTCTGAATGAATGCTTGAACAGTGCATAAATTGTACTTTGAATTTGATGAATATTGGCTCCGGAAAGGATGAGGAACACGAAAAATATTATTGATGATCTGAAAAAATCATGAAATTGATTCTTGAAGCAAGAAAAAGCAGTTCAAAAAAAAAAAAACAAGCCATGAGCCCTAGGTAAGAGTAAAAAGGATCCAAAGCTTTGAGCATCAATGGATAGGAGGGCCCAAGGAAATTAAATCCAGGCCTAAGCGGCTAAATCAAGCTGTCCCTAACCATGTGCTTGTGTCATGAAGGTCCAGGTGAAAAGCTTGAGACTGAGTGGTTAAAGTCGTGATCCAAAGCAAAAGAGTGTGCTTAAGAGCTCTGGACACCACTAACTGGGGACTCTAGCAAAGCTGAGTCACAATCTGAAAAGGTGCACCCAGTTATGTGTCTGTGGCATTTATGTATCCGGTGGTAATACTGGAAAACAAAATGCTTAGGGCCACGGCCAAGGCTCACAAAATAACTGTGTTCAAGAATCAACATACTACACTAGGAGAGTCAATAATACTATCTGAATTCTGAGTTCCTAAGGATGCCAATCATTCTGAAATTCAAGAGATACAGGGAGATGCCAAAACTGTTCAGAAACAAAAAGCTACAAGCCCCGCTCATCTAATAAGAATCTGAGCTTCATTTAAAACTCTAAAATATTATTACTTCTTAATTTCTGTTAGAACCTATTTTATTCATCTAGTTGCTTGAGGACAAGCAACAGTTTAAGTTTGGTGTTGTGATGAGCGGATATTTTATACGCTTTTTGGGGGTAATTTCATGTAGATTTTAGCATGTTTTAGTTAGTTTTTAGGAGAATATTATTAGTTTTTAGGCAAAAATCATATTTCTGGACTTTACTATGAGTGTGTGTATTTTTCTGTGATTTCAGGTATTTTCTGGCTGAAATTGAGGGAGCTGAGCAAAAATCTGACTTAGGCTGAAAAAGGACTGCTGATGCTGTTGGATCCTGACCTCCCTGCACTCGAAATGGATTTTCTGGAGCTACATGAGTCCAATTGGCGCGCTCTCAACGGCGTTGGAAAGTAGACATCCAGGGCTTTCCAGCAATATATAATAGTCCATACTTTGCGCGAAGATAGACGACGTAACTTGGCGTTGAACGCGAAGTTCATGCTGCTGTCTGGAGTTAAACGCCAGAAAAACATCATGATCCGGAGTTGAACGCCCAAAACACGTCATAACCTGGAGTTTAACGCCAAGAAAGGCCTCTACTCGTGGATAGCTTTGATCTCAGCCCCAGCACACACCAAGTGGGCCCCAGAAGTGGATTTCTGCACCAATTATCTTAGTTTACTCAATTTCTGTAAACCTAGGTTACTAGTTTACTATTTAAACAACTTTTAGAGACCTACCTTGTACCTCATGACATTTTTAGATCTGAATTACATACTTTGTGACGGCATGAGTCTCTAAACTCCATTGTTGGGGGTGAGGAGCTTTGCAGCGTCTCGATGATTTAATACAATTCCTTTGTTTTCCATTCAAACACGCTTGTTCTTATCTAAGATGTTTATTCGCGCTTAATTGTGAAGAAGGTGATGATCCGTGACACTCATCACCTTCCTCAATCCATGAACGTGTGCCTGACAACCACCTCCGTTCTGCATCAGATTGAATGAACATCTCTTAGATTCCTTAATCAGAATCTTCGTGGTATAAGCCGGATTGATGGCAGCATTCATGAGAATCCGGAAAGTCTAAACCTTGTCTGTGGTATTCCGAGTAGGATTCTGGGATTGAATGACTGTGACGAGCTTCAAACTCCTGAAGGCTGGGCGTTAGTGACAGACGCAAAAGAATCAATGGATTCTATTCCAACCTGATTGAGAACCGACAGATGATTAGTCGTGCTGTGACAGAGCATAGGAACGTTTTCACTGAGAGGATGGGAAGTAGCCACTGACAACGGTGACACCCTACATAGAGCCTGCCATGGAAGGAACCTTGCGTGTGTTGAAGGATTTCAAGGAAGAGTTGAAGTCAAAGGACAAAGCATCTCCAAAACTCCAACATATTCCTCATTACTGAACAACAAGTAACGCTTTGATTCTCTTTTATTTTTCCAATCTAATAATTCCAATTGATAATTTTAATTAATATCCTGACTAAGATTAATAAAACAAATATAGTTCGTTTCAACAACAATAATCTCCGTGGGATCGACCCTTACTCACGTAAGGTATTACTTGGACGACCCAGTGCACTTGCTGGTTAGTTGTGCGAATCACAAATTCGTGCACCAGCAATTGAGATCTAGACTCTGCTATCTAGTCTCTGGAGTCCTGAGATCTAATTTTCCTTTTGGTTCTTCTGCTGAACCACTGCTGCAATCAAATTTCCATTTCTGTTTAAGATCTAGTTAATTTCAAATCATCTCTTGCTTTGATAATTATTGCAATTTAATTTTCCTAGCTTAAATTCTGAATTCCCAGTCCTCAAATCCCTTTTCCATTCAAGCAATTTATATTTCTTGCACTTTAAGTTACCGCAATTTACATTTCTTGCACTTTAAGTTTCAGTCATTTAATTTCTTGTTCTTTAAGATTCAACACCTTTACTTTCAATTGTCTTTAATTTCTGCAATTCATCCCTCTCCCTTTACATTTCCTGCTATTTACTTACTGTTAGATACAAAATCACTCAACAAATACTTGATTCGCTTGACTAAATCAACCACTAAACTAAAATTGCTCAATCCTTCAATCCTTGTGGGATCGACCTCACTCCCGTGAGTTTTATTACTTGATGCGACCCGGTACACTTGCCGGTGAGTTTTGTGTTGGATCGTTTTCCACACATCAAGTTTTTGGCGCCGTTGTCGGGGATTGAAATAGATTGACAATGATTAAGTGAAGTGGAGATCTAGATTAAGCATTCTTTTTCTTTTGTTCTCAACTAACATATTAACTCTTTGAATTTTTGCTTAAGCTAACTAAAACTTCATTTTAGCAATAGATTGAAGTTTCACTGGTTTTCTGGTTCTGTGTGATTCTTGTGGTGTGTTTGTATGTCAGGTACAGGGAGAGCTTCTCCTATTTTCTCTGAAACTGACCAAAGAACTCTTCGAAGATTAAGAAGAGCTGAAAGAGGGAAGAACATTGTTGGAGAGGAAGAATCTGAGGAGGAATTCCAAGAGATGGAAGGAGATCCATCTAATCTCAATCAGCCAGAAGGAGGGGCCAACAATAACCCACAACAGAGGAGAGTATTGGCCTCCTATACATTTGCAAATGCTAGACATTGTGGGAGTAGCATTCCTACCCCTAATGTCAATGCAAACAACTTTGAACTGAAGCCACAACTCATCACATTGGTCCAGAACAACTGCTCTTTTGGAGGAGGACCATTGGAGGACCCAAACCAACATCTATCTATCTTCTTGAGGATCTGTGACACAGTTAAAAGCAATGGAGTGCACCCTGACATATACAAGCTGCTATTATTCCCATTTTCTCTCAAGGACAAAGCCAGTCAATGGCTAGAAACATTTCCAAAGGAGAGCATCAACACTTGGGATGATTTGGTGAGCAAGTTTCTTGTCAAATTTTACCCCCCTCAAAGAATCATAAGATTGAAGACTGAGGTGCAGACATTCACCCAAATGGACGCTGAAAATCTATATGAGGCATGGGAAAGATATAAGGCTCTGCTGAGGAAATGTCCACCAGAGATGTTCACTGAGTGGGACAAGCTACAAAATTTTTATGAAAGACTTACTCTGAAGGCTCAAGAGGCACTTGATCACTCAGCTGGAGGATCATTGCAATTGATGAAAACTGCAGAGGAAGCTCAAAACCTCATTGATATGGTGGCCAACAACCAATATTTCTTTACTCACCAAAGGCAACGCCAACCATCACAGAGGAAGGGAGTGTTAGAATTAGAAGGAGTGGATACAATTTTGGCTCAGCACAAAGTGATGCAACAGCAGATTCAGCAACAATTTGAGCAAATGGCCAAGAGAATTGATAGCCTTCAGGTTGCATCAGTGAGTGCCACAAGCCAACCATCAACTCCTTTGGGGCAGAATGAAGAGAACCAAGAAGAACAGCAACAAGAGCAAGTGCACTATATGCACAACCAAAATTCTGGATCAAATGAGGTGTATGGAGAGACCTACAATCCATCTTGGAAAAACCACCCAAACCTTAGGTGGGGAGATAATCACAACCAAAACCAACAACCATGGCAAAGGAACTCAGCTCAAAACACTCCAAGAAACAACCAAAATCACAACCAGCAGCCAACTAACCAAAATCCTTACAGAAAATCCGAAAACAATTACCCCAACTCCAACCATTATCCATCCAATACCCAACCAACTAACCAAAACACTTACCATCATCCACCAATACCCCAAAACCAACCAATCTCACAAGACTTTCAGAGGATTACTAATCTGGAGATGCTCATGGAGAAGATGATGAAGAACCAAGAATTAACAACAAAGAACCATGAAGCTTCCATGAAGAGCCTAGAGAGGCAGATTGGACAAATCTCCAAGCAGATTTCTATTGAGAGACCTTCAAGCTCACTACCAAGTGACACCATTCCTAATCCAAAAGAAGAGTGCAAAGTTGTACAACTAAGAAGTGGGAAGACATTGGTAGATAGCAACAAAGGGGCAACCAAGAAGCTCATGGAGAGTGACAAAGAACCAACAGAGAAAGATGGAGCTAACAACAAGGACATAACAAGCAAGAATGTCCCAGAAAAGCTCACAGAAGAGAATAACCAACCACAAAATTTAAAGAAAGGAAAGCAGATCATGGAAGAACCAAATCCAAGACAGCAGCAAGTGGAGAAGAGCCTTACACCTCCACTACCTTATCCACAGAGATTCCATAAAGAAGCAAAGGATCAACATTTCCACAAATTCCTTGAGACTTTCAAGAAGCTAGAGATCAACATACCCTTGGCTGAGGCATTAGAGCAAATGCCTCTATATGCCAAGTTCTTAAAGGAGCTCATCAACAAGAAAAGGAGTTGGAATGAGAAGGAGACTGTAATGCTCACTGAAGAATGCAGTGCACTAATCAGAAAAGGACTTCCTCCCAAGCTTGAAGATCCAGGAGGTTTCTTCCTACCTTGTACCATTGGAAGTCTATTCATCAACAAGGGGATGTGTGACTTAGGAGCAAGCATAAATTTAATTCCATCTTCTTTAGTGAAAAATCTTGGCATAGGAGAAGTGAAACCAATACAGATGTCCTTGGAATTGGTGGACCAATCAGTAGTATACCCCAAAGGGGTGATTGAAAACCTTTTAGTTAAGGTTGACAAGTTCATCTTTCCTACAGACTTTGTGATCCTGGATTCAGCAGAGAATGAGAATGACTCTATAATACTTGGTCGACCATTTTTGGCCACTGCTAGAGCCATCGTAGATATAGAGCAAGGAGAGTTAACCCTTAGGATGCATGAGGAAAGCATTACCTTGAAAGTGTTCCCAGAATCACAAATTAATGAAGAAACAAGCAAAACAAGTAGTGACTGTTCTCCAAGGCAAGCAACCAACAACACAGTAGAGCAGAAGAATGAGCAGGTACAAGAAGGAGAAGGAATTCAAAAGGAAGCCGGAACGATAAACAAAAAAGGAGGTATCACAACTCAAGCCACTATCAAGGAAGAAAGATCAACAACAAAAAAAAAGAAAAACAAGAAAAAGGCTTACAAAGGGTGGAAGAATAAAAAAATCCCAACTGAAGGATTTTCCAAAGGTGACAAAGTGCAATTAATATATCAACAGCTGGGAACAGAAGATCATTACACTGTCAACCAAGTACTCTCTCTTGAGCACCTCGAAATTGAGCATCAAGACACACAGAGAAAGCTTACAGTGAGAGGGGACAAGTTGAGACATCACAAGCATCAACCACCCTAAAGGGAGTTCAATGTCAAGCTAGTGACAATAAAGAAGCGCTTGTTGGGAGGCAACCCAACCTGAGGTAGTTTTCTTTTCATAGCTTTTTCAATAAAAATGTTGAATAATTAGTATGCATTGCAAGGAGCTAAGTTTGGTGTTGCACACCAAAACAATTTAAGGGAGAATGAAGGATTCTAAGTTTGGTGTTCCACCAAAATTCATTTAAAAGAACACTCTCACTTTCTGCATAATGCTAGCTCCAAGCAATTAGATAAATTATTCAACTACTTAACTGCTTTTTAGCTTTAATTCCACAACCTTTAGCAAGGACACAAGGTTTTACATATGGTTAATTCGTTGCATCAGAGGCAGTGGCAAACAATTAAGTTTGGTGTTCCCACACCAAAATAAATCCAAAAGACACACTCATTTTATGCATACTAACCATTCATTTAAGGGCTTGAGAAGCAAGCAACTTTTGAAAATTATGCAGGAAATTAGCCAACAATTGAAGACAATTTGCATTGTGACTCAAAAGGGATACAACAGAAAGAAGAATCAAAGGGCTGCAACTTCAAAGGTTGTATCTAAACTTAATCCTTGCTGCTGTAAATTGTTTTGAATCTGGGAACCCTTATATATCTTGTTAAAGTGTTTATCTTGTTGCAAGTGGAATTGTTTGTTAAGTATGCTGATCTGCATAAATGCTTGTCATTCATCACTTAGCTTTGAATTTTGTTTTGTTTCCCTTATGCTTGAATAAAAGAGAAATGTTTGAATTAGAAAGTAAATATCCAATGTTGCATAAGTTGGAATGGAAGTTAATGGTGGTATATGTGTTTGATTAAATTCATAACTCATGAAATAACTGCTGCATGATGACATTTTCATTGAAGTGTGAGCTAGCTTGCTGTCATAAAGGTTCCTATCAGTAAAGAAAAAAAATCCCTTGAGAACAAAATAAAACAGAAAGAAAAAGAAAAAGAAAAAGCCAATGTGGCAAGAAAAACAAAAAATAAAGGCTGGGCACCAATAGCTTGGACCCTAGGACACATGCCTGTGGTGTTCTTGTACTAGGATATGCTTGGACAAGTAAATTCTAAGGGATATTTCAAAACCTGGCCACTTAGATCAACTGATTTGGGATGGCCAATTGAAAGTCCACAATAAAGAGCAACCTAGATACAGAACATTTAGTTATCCAAAGAGATGCTGGGCATCAATGATCCTAGGAGGAAATAGTGAGCCATGTGTCTGTGGTGGAGAGATGTTGAGTAAAAATAAAGCCAAAGGTTACTGCAACATTTGACACCAAGCCTTCAAAGAATAATAAGCTTGTTAAGCAAAATAAGAAAATAAAAGTTAACAAGGGAGCAAGTAAAGAGTAAACCTTATAACAGCAAGCTTAGTGAGCCTTTGAGGAAAGGTGTATATTATGTAACAGCAAATAATAACTGAGTTATCATTATCTGCATAAAAACTCCATGAATCAAGTTCTGCTATATGCCTAATAAGGATATGTATGCTTTTCTTTTTTCATTTCATTTCCTCTTAATTTTGATGCTTTCTTGGGGACAAGCAAGATTTAAGTTTGGTGTTGTGATGACAAGTCATCATATACCTATTTTTCAAGCTAATTTCACTTGTTTCATTAGTTTTTATGCACTTTCTTGCACCATAAGTAAGCAATTTAGAGTGGAATTTCATGTTTTATTTGAATCAATCAACCACCACTTAATTGATGCTAAATCATGAGGTTTAAGCTAAATTTAATTGAATTTTAATTGATTTATAAACCTTGTGAATTTAGTGATACTTTGATTGGTTGTTTTGATTATTTGAAGGTGAAGAAAAAGAAGAAAAGAGTGAAGCGTGGCTTAAGAAAGCGTGGCCCAAAGAAGAAAAGAGTGTAGTGCATGGAAGGAAGGAAGCCACATTGCCCTCCTCAAGAGCACACTGCCCTCCAAGGGAGCACAACAATGAACCAAGCACTCAAGGCCTCACTGCCCTGCCCTCCTTAAGGGCGGAGCACAATTCTAGGACAAGAAACAAGGGAAGGAAAAATTCTGCCTTGCCCCCTTCAAGAGCAATATCGGGCTTTCACCAAAATAAATCAAAGGAAATTGTCTCCAAGTGCCACCCATGGGTTTCGAACCCAAGAACAAGAAGGAAAGAAGTAGCGCTCAAATACAAGGAAAACAAGCAAAAATTGGTTTGTTTTCAACCTCCAAGGATCGAACATAGCACCTTGAGGAAGCAAAGAACTAGGCGCTACTTTGGTGCCAAGAAACCTAAGGAAGAAATGCAACAAAAAGCCATCCAGCAAGTTTCGAACTTGGGACCTCACCCAAGAACAAGGAAAGCCTGCACTGCCCTGCCCTTGTGAAGGGCAGGGCAGCATTTCTTGGTGCATGGCGCAGCATTTTGGCACGGCCAGGAGCTTGGGCGCGCGCAACATGGACGCACGGGCAGGGAGGCAAAGCGCACCATGGCAACATTGCCCTGCCCTCCACAAGGGCAGGGCAGCATCCTGATGCCTATCCCACACTTGGCACGTAACATGCTTCATCACACAATTTCCCTGCTCTGCCCTCCACAAGGGCAGGGCAGCCTCCTAGGAGCAAGATGGGCTGAATTTCACTCAAAAATCCAACTTAATTCATTTCTTCACCAAATCAAAAAGCCCACTCAAAATTCGTAGATCCAAAATAGAAAGTGTATAAATAGATGTTAGTTAGGATTAGAAGGGGAGTTCTTTTTGGAGAGAAAGCTTATTTTCATTTTTGAATTTTCATCTTTAGTCAACTGGAGAGCTCACTTTCCATTTTCTATTTTCTGCAATTGGAGGAGAGAATTCATTTCTTCTACCTCTGATCTTTTATTTCCTTTATTGGGTTTTGTTTGAGTCTTGAGTGTGAAGAATTAAGGAACTTCTGTCTCAATCTCCATTTAAGATCTCTTTGATTTTCCTACTGCATAATTGAGTTGAATTCAATTTTCTTTACTGCTTCAATCTTCAATTTCTCTTTAATTGCTTTGTGAACTTGGATCTAGGAAGGCAATTGAGATCTAGACTCTGCTATCTAGTCTCTGGAGTCCTGAGATCTAATTTTCCTTTTGGTTCTTCTGCTGAACCACTGCTGCAATCAAATTTCCATTTCTGTTTGAGATCTAGTTAATTTCAAATCATCTCTTGCTTTGATAATTGTTGCAATTTAATTTCCCTTGCTTAAATTCTGAATTCCCAGTCCTCAAATCCCTTTTCCATTCAAGCAATTTATATTTCTTGCACTTTAAGTTACCACAATTTATATTTCTTGCACTTTAAGTTTCAGTCATTTAATTTCTTGTTCTTTAAGATTCAGCACATTTACTTTCAATTGTCTTTAATTTCTGCAAATACTTGATATGATTCAGCACATTTCAGTCATTTCCTGCTATTTACTTACTGTTAGATATAAAATCACTCAACAAATACTTGATTCGCTTGACTAAATCAACCACTAAACTAAAATTGCTCAATCCTTCAATCCCTGTGGGATCGACCTCACTCCCATGAGTTTTATTACTTGATGCGACCCGGTACACTTGCCGGTGAGTTTTGTGTTGGATCGTTTTCCACACATCAGCAACGACCTCCTTTGGCAACATCTCTTCCCATGGTAATCTCCTCCGGTGATGTCACCTCTAGCTTCTTCTCCTTTCCATCCTAGCTCTGCGCCTTCTTTGCCAAAATCCTCAACGCCTCCCTCAGCGTTTTCTTCGATGACATCTCTCTATTGAAGATCTGTAAATCCATGCCATCACAAACAGAACAAGCACAACTCTCCCCTGCTTCTTCTGTTCTTCTGTAAGTACTATAGATCTCTCTCATCCTTTCTCTTGTCCATTCTTTAATTTTTTATTTTATTTTTGCGGTATAACAATATAATTAATTACTATTTGTTCTTGTGTTACTGGTTCAATTTGATTAATAATTAAGGTTAAGCATGGCATCTTAATTGTATGGTTGTTAGGGTTTTGAGAGACAGGAATTGTAGCTTATTGTGTTTTGAGCACCATGTGTTTGTTTTTATGTGTGTGTGATGGTTAATGTATCTAAATTGGTACTTTTGTATATTAGCTTCTATTGTGCTTCTAAATTGGTGGTTAACAATCGAATTCTTTTCAGATGTAAATTGTAAAGTACATTCTTTAAATTCTTGATAATTTGTTCTATTTGTTCATGAAGTTGGCAGAAAATTTATGGGAGAAAGCCCTCGTGAGTGAAGCATCAATTTTCTTCTTAATTTGTTATTCTTTGGTTCATTTATGGCAACACTAACTGTGAGTATTCTTGTCTATCCATATCAAATTTGCTTTAATTCTTCCAAAAAAAGAAAAGAAAAAGTGAATCCATGATTATTGATTTGTTTCCATTCTTACATTATAAATGTTCAATTTTGCTATTCAACAGTTCACTTCTGATAATGATTATGTTCTTTTTCTTTTATTTTATTTGATTTGATATAATTTGGTACTTCTAATGTTGCTTGTAATTATCAGTTTTTCATTGATTCTTAATATGAAAGCTCATGCTTTATATCTTACTATGTGGTGGATTGTTTTGTTGAAAGCTTTAAATTTTGTTTGCTTTAAAATTCATTTTTATTTTACTAGCACACAACCTGCTCGATGAAATGCTTCAACTAAATTCTGCCCTTATCAATGCTTTTATGACAGAACTGGAACCTGATTCTCCGGTTATCTAGGTGATAACTATGATCTTCTTAAGAGGTTATTTTGGTTATTTAAAAGTTTACTTTATGTTATCAACTAATGTTTTTCCACTGCTTTAATTTTGGCTTTCAATTTTTAATATTTTTCGCTCATGCAGAAGCACATAAAGCAGAACAATGACATCACTCTCTGTGCACTCAAGATGGGTATCAATTTCTTTCACTTCTCTACTTTCTTTTGTTCGTGCACCTTATTACCTCGTTACTTCTTTTTCTGTTTGGTTCCATCAAGAAAATTATCATTGTATTTTAATATAAACGGTTTTTGAAGCTTGATCTATGACATTTTTTTATTTTTCATAAAATAATTTATGATTTTATTAACAAAGGATAATAGAGCTTTTCTTTGTATATTAATGCAGGGAGTGAGTAAGTTCTAATAATAAAGGGGGTTTAGGTTGTGACTTAATTTGTTGGAAAAATGAATGAAAACTATGTTTGTGTGTGTGTGTGTGTGTCTATATATATAGTTCAAAATTTGATTATGAAATTGATAATTCATATTGCTTTGTATGCAGGGAAGCAACCATATCAAGAATCTGCAGGTAATTAGGTGCTATATGGCTTAGCTTACATATTGCATGTTAAAAAGCTAGTTAAAAAGCTTTGATTGTAGTTGTTATTGTCTACTACTAATATACATCAAAAGCTAATTAAAAAGCAATGATGGTTGTGAAAGCTTTGATTTGTACTGCACTTTGTATTCAGGAGAGTGAAATTTTCAATTACTTGTTGATGACATGGAGCAGTACAAAGTACTTGAGCAAATTGGAAAAGGTGCTTTTGGTTCTACACTTCTTGTCAAGGATCAGCATGAGAAGAAAAAGTGAGATGCAATTATTTCATTTCATTTTATTTCAGATCAATTTCATTTCATTTCATTTCAGAACAATTTTTTAAACACTATTTCAAGACATGTAATTGTTTTGTGTTAATAGCTTAGCTGGATTTGTTGTAGCATACCGCATCAATTTGTATGTAGAATGTCATTGATTTTGTGACTTGTTTCTGTTATTTAGGATTAGGAGTTGGATTATGTAAATTTAGATATAATTTGTTTAGACATTTTTTGTCTTGTGCACAAGTCATTCTTGAGATTAGATAGTAGATTAACAAACTAATTTTCTTCTTAGATACTAGAGATAGAAATGTCTCTGCTTATAACAGTGAACTTCATTATTACTCTATGAATCTGTGTCATACCGATCCATGCTTATAGGTAAAATTTAGGACCATTATCTAAGTTTATCATGAAAAACATCAACAAATAGATGAATTAAAAGGAGAATTTGAAAAATTGTATCTAATTATATAAAGTAGGTTTGGCAAGACCAAAGAAAGAAATCATTACTCAAATTGCCTTTCTAATGCTTTTTTTTTCGCTTTCTGGCTTGCAGATGTTACAGCTTTAGTGGTCCTGATATGCCATGCAAACTAAAGATCTAATTTATTGAGAAGAGCGTGTTTTGAAAGGTCTCTGTGAAGGTTTTAGACATTATATATTATTTATTTCCAAGGATCATGGTTCCTATAAAGAAAATTCTTTTATTAATAATTATTTGATACATTCAATTGACTAGTTGTTAGACTTCAAGGAAAAAGGCTTCTTATCCATAATTAATATAATTTTGTTGATAAGTTATAAAGATTTTACATTCTGATTGGAATAATTGAGTCATTGTGAAGAAGTCATATAAAAATTATTAATATCATTATTATCCGGTTAATAATGAAAGTACACACTGCATCTCAATTTAATACTTACAAGTTTCAACTTATTTTTATTATTAGTGTGTGTCCCATTTCTTAATCTTGTGGTCATCAACAAATAATTAATTAAGCTTCCTTACTTATTATTATTACTTACGGATAATAATATGCTTAATTTAATTAATTAGATATAGTGGTATTATTATCGTGTCTAATAATGTTGTTACATGATGCACAAATTTTAATGCAGATGTATCGAACAGTGAAAACTACAGATAGAGCAGCGGCTTCTTCAGGTTAGTGCATAGTTTTTTATTAATTTACATTTGAAGACATAATGTTTCACATAAACTCACCATCAACAAGGAGATCTGATCTATCCGTTAATAATTAGGGCCATTAGCATATACAAAACATTTAGAATTTGAGTTCTTTTATAGGATACCAATATCTTTTTGAATTAATAACTACAATTGAATCATATTTTTTTCAGATATTAATTATTAAGAACAAATAATGAATTAATACCACTAATATTCTGAATTGTTATACAAAAATACTGAGTTCACGTATAAGATTAGTCACTATGGATTTATATGTGATAAAAAGATGAGTGGAGATATATGCAGTGTGTATTAAATTGTTGGGTTGATCACATGAGAACAAAGATTGTATGCTAATTAATCCTCTTTAGTTTTCTCAAAGATAGTAGGATTAAACTGAAATTAATTCTACATTTACAGGTACTTGGCAACATGTATCAAAGCAAATTGCTAGAAGTGATTAGGTGAGCCATATAACTCATGTTTTTTAGAGGCAAGCTGATGGAAGTGTACCTAGAAATATGGATATATGCATTTTTTCTTCTCCCATTTCCCCTTTCTATATTGTCAACTGTTAGATTTTATATATGGATATATGCATAATCATATTGCTCCTGCAGATCAAATCCTTTGATTTCTTTCACTGACCACTATGTTATATACATAGATATATAAACAAGATTACTGTTTGGCTGTTCTTAATTCTCATTTTTTGTTTAAATTTATTTTGTGTTGTCCAAGTTAATGGTTTATTTATTTATTTATTCTTTTTTATTTTGTTTTTAAATTATATTTTTGTTGTAGGAATTGGATCAAGAAAGTGAGATTCCATTGCCAAAGGAGTTAGAAAGTAGATCTTTTGAAGCGAATAATAGAGAAGCGTGATTTTTTTTATGATAGAGACTTGATGTATTAAGAGTTACATATTAAGACTTTCAATACTTTATTTGTATAGGAGTCATTTTTTTTATTTCCAATACTAAAAAAATTATATATTATGTTTAATATTTTATTTATGAGTTATGTAATATTTTGTTGATGAGTTATGATTTCTTGTTATTGTGAAATTTTAAATAAAAAAATTATTTGTTTAACACGGTAAAAATTATCTTTTTAAACGATTAAAAATGTTATTTTTATCCAGTAAAAAGGGCATTTTGTAACTGTCATTTTAAACAACATGAAATGCCATTTTAACCAATAAAAATGGCACTGTTAGGGTAAAAATGGCATTTTAAAAATGCCATTTTAACCAACTAAAAGTCACTCTGTCAGGGTAAAACGGCGGTTCAAAAACACCGTTTTAACCTATCTAAAAACCGCCATTTTAACAAACTAAAACGCCACTCTGTCAGGGTAATAATGGCGGTTCAAACCACCGTTTTAACCTATCCAAAAACGCCGTTTTAACCAACCAAAACGCCACTCTGTCAGGGTAAAAACGGCGGTTATAGCCGCCATTTTAAACAATTCAGAAACCGCCATTTTAACCCTCAAAAAACCGCTGTATTAACCTCGGGTAATTGTGGCGGTTTTCTGAAAACTGCCGTAATAACCATAATGGCGCCCAGAATAACGGCGTTTCTTGGGGGCGCCATTTTCGGTAATAATGGCGATTCTAACGGCCGTAATTACCAAAAATAACCGCCATTTTAACCCTATTTTTTTGTAGTGAATGTGCGCAGCAGCCAACCTCTCTTCCAGTGCTCGGGCTCCTCTTTCTCTGCAACAACAGGATTAGTTAGAAAGGAATGTTTAAGAAGAATTATTACTAAAAAAGGTAAATATACAAATGATTTAGTTGAAGAAACCAATAAAACTGGCAAAAGTGAAAAATAACTGATGAGGACCTGCTCCTCTTTATTGTTTATTTATTTTATTGTTTTCCAACATGTCTCACAGAAGCAATTTCTATTTGGCAACATCACTAATTTGATTATAACTAAATTGCAGTAGAGTGAAAATGCCGTCTCCTAGTAGCTTTGAATGAGTTAGAACCTGGCAGAGACTCACTATCCATCTGGTACATGAATGACTTCTTGTATTCTATACAATGGCTATTCATGGCAAGGCAGGAACAATACACGTTACACATAAAAAGAGAAAAAGAGATAACAAATCTAAGTCAGACTAAGCAAGTTTAAATGATACCATAAGTCTATTACTACTAGCATTTAGTACTACGGTTAACTGATACAACTGGGCATTCCATTGATAGAAATTCGAAAGGAAGAAAATTCCAAGGAAGTTAAATGTTCATGAAAAGTGGTCAACGAAGTCTGGTTGAAAGTGCTGTGACGAGGAAAGTAAAGTTCACAAAGACAGAGACGGATAAACCAGCTACTCATGATCCTAGGCGAGTTCGAAAACCAAAAACATCGAAAGGGAATTTATCAATAAATTTATGGATTCTAATCAATTCAACACAGCCAATGCTCGAACCACATAGAGCAAGAAGCCATACACCATTTTGGATACAACATAATGCAACAGAGTAAAAACAACGAAATTCATACCTACGATGAAGTCCCAACTAGAACATCAGCAGCTTCCGGTCCGGCCCCCGACGGACCGGTTGGCGGAAATACGAAACCAACGCAGGATAAGACATGACACTGCAACTTCAATCGTAGAGGGTTTCCTTTGTTGACCTTCCGCCACATCAACCCTTTAGCGGCTTTATCCCTCTCACAGAAACCTGAGTCTTCGTTTCTGGGGATCACATCTTCCTCTATTGATCACCCTCCATGGATGCAAGCCGACATCGCTTTTCCTTTTTTTTCTTTCCCATTCACAGAGTAAAAAAAAAAACTTCTTCTTTGGATACCCAATTTTTGTTGATGCCCAAAGCCCACCTCAACAGATCCAGCACCAGTGTTTGCGCACGAACGCTTAGGGCCAACCGCTCAGCCACACTTAACGTCAACCATGAGACAAGCCCCGCAACAAATAGCGACGTGTCAATCTTATGTTCATTTACATAGAAAATCTGTAAATCTGTATGAACTTGAATCTGTACCGTAAAACGACCTTGTGTCAATTATCCACTTGCTATAAAAAAAGAAGAAAGAACTAGCTACTTTTGAGGTAATCGACGTCCTCCAAATCCAATCAATCTCCCCTGTTTTTATCTTTGTATGGTGTAATACTATGATACCAATCATGTCCCATCATTCAAGCTCACCATATAACAAATTATTAGGTGTGAACTCCTTTGCTCTCTAAATAGCTAATGTTACCTTCACTTGTAGCAAATCTAGTAATAACCAGTTTTTTCTATATCTCCTCCTGTAGATCACATAAAAAAGTATGTAAAAAAAGTTTGTTATGGTAAACTAGAATGTAAATCATTAAGCAACAAATAGTTGTGGCCATAAAGATTTAAACAATTAGGAGCAATGATGAATATCTAGAGGCTAATAATAGCCTACAGATAATGTCCAGAAACGTATAATAAGTCATTAATATTTGAATTGAGTGCAATGACTTATACAGACCTTTGAGTCATTTTCCTAAAAGATTTCACCAATAAGTTCCTCAACAACATCTTCAAGAACTACAATCTGTAAATAAAATATACTAGTTTCATGATCCGTGCGTTGCACAGGCTAGCTGAATCAACGATTTGAGATTAAATATTAATAGACAAGAAATGTCAAAAACCATATTAATTACAACTGCATTTAAAAAATACATCTAATATTAATTATATATTTGTAGATTAAATATACGTAAGTTAGGTTTAACATTGTAAAAAATAGCCTACCATAAAAGTAAACAAATTATCAAAAGTTAATCGTACAGCAAAAGTATTTAGCTAAAAAATCATACATCTAGCCCTAAACAATATACAATACATCAACAGGTGATGAAAATATAATTATTTATTATAAACATTAAGAACCAAAAATTAAGTATGACCCAAACAAAAATGGATATCATTATGCATTAATAAAAAAAAAAGCATTACTTACCGATCAAATATTAATAAATAATCATTCGGCAAATATTTATGATTTTACATATAAATTATAATATAAAATACAAAAGATAGAATTTAGTACATCAGTTTCCAATTAAAATTCATAAGACAAAAAAGCGATAAACAAAAATAATTAAAAATCCTACAAAAATAAATAAACTTCAAAAAATATAATATTAATTAAGAAATTAAGAGAAAAAAAATAATAGCGAAGAAACCAAACAGGAAATACTTAAAAGAGTTTAAATAAGTCTAAGAGGGATATACATAAGTACATACATAAAAGTGGAGAAATACATGTAAATTAGGTACAAAATATAAACTCCTAAAAGCAGTTTTATGAATTAATAAAAGTAATATTGTTTCTATTTGATCCGCGTTTGATTAATTCTAAAATGTATATTCGTACTTCATTGTGGTGAATATGATGATCTGACAAATTGTCTCTGTTTATCACATTAAGACGAATATGCCTGACAAACACCCGTGTCTACTTGGGTTCAGAACGTGTCTTTCACCGGACAGTGACGAACCAACAGCTTGAATATACGTCTCTCAGACGGCTAATCCACGAATTCATTGGAGACTTCTCGAGACATCAGTTCAGCCGATTTTCGGGGAGATTAGGGTCTCTGTGATATAGGCTAGAACCCAAGGTGCAGCATTCTCTGATTCGGAAGATCCGACATTCTCTATGGCGCTTTGAGTATGATCATTAAGGAGAATGGACTGTACGAGCTTCACCCTCAATCAAAATGGATCCACACTAAACCTGGGGTTCAGATCTAGAGGAGTATTGGCAGCTGCTCAAATCAGTGTCAATCATATACAGCCTGCCATTGAAAAAATCACTCACAACCAAAGAGAGCAGTAATACCGGAGTTAATTCAGAAAGACAAAGCAACTCCGATCCTCAACTCTATTCCTATCATAGTTTACACAACTTCTGAGAAAAACAACCATAGCTTGCTTCAAGCCACAATCTCCGTGGGATCGACCCTAACTCGCTCAGGTATTACTTGGATGACCCAATGCACTTGCTGGTACTGCTGTACGGAAGTGTAGGGATTCGTACGCACCATAAACCAAACAAAAAAAGACTAAATCTCAAATGTTTTTAGTGATATCTAAATTTCAGTTCTTCCCAATACAGGTCATCATCTCTCTCTATATCATAATTGTCCAAATTCAATAATTCTATATCAAAACTCAGTCCCAATGGTATCGATTTATTCTCAATGTTTAGTCTCAACCTCTTAAATTTCCAATTCAATTCCAATGATTAGTTCAAAAGTAAACACAAGTAAAGCATTTCAAACATGATCAATAAACCACATCGTATTAAGAAAAACCCTCAGCGTCACTATCACTAGCATAAGGGATCTCTTAGTTATTCAAACACATACAAAATAATACAAAGAATACAAAAATACAGAGAATAGATAAAATAATGAGCTCAAATAGCATATAGATGTAATCATTCAACAAGGCAAGCCAAATACAAGATGCATGATGTAAGGGTAACTGTCAGTCTAGATTTTATCAACAATGATCATGTCATAGTATAGTCCTAAACTGACAAATAACCCCTCAATCAAATTTTGATATGTGACGAGAGGATTCTTGCGTGGTCTAGAATTTCACAAAAATAATCGCGTTATAAGTATAGCTTCTAAACCAACAAAAATCCTTTCGTACAAAAAAACTTGTTTGTCACTAAAGCAAACCTAATAAAGTTTATAACCGAAGTATTGAAACCTCGGTCGTCTCTCAAGGAATTGCAGGGAGGTGTATTTATTATTATTTATGAGTTTTCTGGGAAATTTAGAGTCTGGGCAATGGGCACAAAAATAATTATAAATTAAAGTAATAAAAATTAACAAGAGGTTTTATGTAATTAAATTAAAAAGCCTTGACTGGGAAAATGATTAATTGAAAGTTCTATCTTTGTTGGAATTTTCTCAAGTGTAGTATCAAAAGGTTGTTATTTTCACTTAGTTAACCCTTACTAAATAAAGAAAAGTCAAGTGATTGAGCTAACTCTTATTCGCAAATCCTAGTCCTCTCCCTTGGGAAGGTCTAGCGTTAGTAAATAAAGAATTAGCCAACAACTTCCAAATTAACTATCCACTTGAGCATTCTAACTCAAGTGTCTCCTCTTAATCAATTCATCAATTAAAGCTAAGAATGTAAAAAGCTAAATTAAAATCATAAATATGAAATACCTCAAATTGCATTAAATAGAAATTAAAAACTAACATGAAGAGTTCATAAGCCAATTTGGCTAAAAAGAGAATCAACAAGAAAAATAGAATAAACTAGTAAGCTAGAACAAATAAAAGTAGAAGAGAAGTTAAATTAAAGAAACATTGAACATGGAATGGAGAAGAAGCAATCCTAAAATTAAGAGAAATCCTAAATCCTAAATCCTAAGAGAGAGGAGAGAGCCTCTCTCTCTAAGAACTACATCTAAAATGTAAAAATTGTGAATTATCAGCCTCTCCTCATGAATGAATAGATTTCCCCACTTTATAATCTCTAATCTGTGTTTCCTGGGCCGAGAACTGGGTCAAAAATAGCCTAGAAATCGCATGGGGTGAAATCTGCCACACTGGTTTTTCGTCATTGTGACGCGCGTGAATCACGCGTGCGCGTCGCCTAGCTGTACGGCCACTATAGCAAATTATATATCATTTCGAAGCCCTGGATGTTAGCTTTCCAAGCAAATGGAACCGCCTTATTTGGATCTCTGTAGCTCAAGTTATGACTGTTTGAGTGTGAAGAGGTCAGGCTGGACAGCTTAGCAGTTCCTTCAATTTCTTGTATTTCTTCCACTTTTGCATGCTTCCTTTCCATCCTCTAAGCTATTCCTACCCTGTAATCTCTGAAAACACTTAACACACATATCAAGACATCGAATGGTAATAAGAGATGATTAAAATACACAAATTAAAGACTATAGGAAGCAAGTTTTCAATCATATCAGAACAAATTCTGGAAGGAATTGTAAAACCATGCAAATAGTATGAACAAGTGTATGAAAGATTGATAAAATCCACTTAATTGAGTACAAGATAAACCATAAAATAGTGGTTTATCAACCTCCCCACACTTAAACATTAGCATGTCCTCATGCTAAGTTCAAGAGAAGCTATAAAGAATAAATGGGGAAAGTAAGACTCATGAGATGCAACCTATGAATGCAACTATATGCTATGATGATTCTACCTACTTGGTTAAAAGTAAACAAGTTATTCAAGACAAACATAAATCAAATTCCACTAATTTAAATCATACAATAAGAAGCAAATAAACTTGTAAGAAGATAGCTCATGAAAGCATGGAACATAGAATCAAGCATTGAACCCTCACTGGTAGTGTATATCACTCCAATCTCTCAAGTATCTAGGGTTAACCACTCTACTCTTCTCTAATCATGCTTTCCAAACTTTGTTCTTCATCTAACCAATCAACAAATATTTAGTATACCAATGCAAACATCATGAGGTCTTTTCAGGGTTGTAATGGGGCTAAGGTGAGGGTGAGGTATATATGTGGCTAAGTGAGCTATAATATGAATCTTTGATTAACCTAAGCTCTCAGATAAACACACACACTCTATATAACTTCTTAAATCATTCCTAGCTACCCAAAATTTCCACTTTTGCATCATATACTCATGTATCAACTTTTCTTTTAATTTGTATCACATATGCATTGATCTTTTATTAACTTAACATTGGGGTAATTTTGTCTCCTTATTTATTTATTTATTTATATATATTTTTTTCTTTTTTTTCTTTTCTTTTTTTTTAATATAAAAATAAACATAACATTATCAATGCACATGGATTTTTAATTTTTTTTTTGGTCTCACATGAGTAGGTACCCCAATTCCTAATATTTTATCAATAGAATTCAACACTTTCCTATCAACCCAAGTTTCCACGGTTCTCCACACTTAATTGATACACAATCTCTATCTTAAACTAACCAAAGATTCAAATCAGGTAATTTAATTGTTTTTCTGCTTAAGGCTAGTGATGTGGTAAGATATAGAATAAATGGGGATTAAAAGGCTCAAATTGGCTAACAAAGGTGAATGAAAGGGTAGGCTATTTAGGATAAGTGAGCTAGTAATCAAATAATGGCCTCAATCATATGTATGCATTAAAATACACTAAATGTTGGACATATAGAATGGAACAAAATATAGATTACAATCATAGAGAAGAAAACACACAAGAATAAAATATTATGGTTAAATAATGTAACCATGTAATTAAGCTCAAATCTCACGGGTTGTGTGTTCTTAGCTATAATTCATGTTCCAAATACAACTTCCAACAAGTTTATCACAAATTTTCAATTTAAATTAGTGAAATACTATAAAATAGGGTCTTGAAAAGAAACTTATCACTTCAACCAAGTAGTGGTAGAATATGCACAAAATCAAGCAAACATGCAATGAAACATGCAAATGCAACAATGAACTAACAAATAAAATAAAACATTGGTGTTGAGAAGAAAATAACTAACCCACAAAAGTCGGTATCAACCTCCCCACACTTAAAGGTTGCACCGTCCTCGGTGCATGCTAAGATGTGCAAGTGGACGGGTTTCTCCAACTGACGCTTGTAGGTGGAGGTGCCTTAGTTGGAGGTCTCTTGGTTCCTCTCTAAAGAAGAAAGAAAAGGAAGAATATTAAATATAGAGAACGAAAGAACCGGGAGGAAGAGATTCCAAGTGATAATGAATGCCAAAGAGAGGATAATAGCTTAAATACATGGTAGCTACAACACGTAAGTAAGATAACAATTAGGAGCAAAAAGGCAATTCATAATAATGAGATGCATGAGTGTTTATGGCATGCAGAAATAGGCATGAGAAGCATAGCTCAAGCATCAAGTATTAAATGTGCCAATTGAAAGATCATGTGTAATGATGACAATTGTGAATGATAATCCCAAACAGAGGTGGTTTGCAAGTGTGGTGAAAAAGAGGTATTCAGGTAAAAAAGTAGAAGAAAATAGAATTCAGAATACCATAAGAGGATTTTTTTTCACAAACGCTTGGTGTGCAAGTTAAAATAGGAATGAAAATAATATAATCCAAATGTATGGGAGAGCCAAATTAATATGTCAATTATCAAATCATTCCACATAAGATCCGTAAGGTCAAATTAATAAAATAACATCCAAATGAAGCTCCAACACCAATATAATAATGCATGAAAAGGAAAGAAAAAGAAAGAAGAAGAAACAATAAATAATTAAGCTAAAAGAAAATTTAGAAGAAAGAAAAATAATTAAATGCAAAAATTAAAAGATGAATGAAAGAAAGAATGGACGGGAGGAAGAAGAGAAGAATAAAAGAAAAGAAAGAATGGAAAAAGATGAGAGAATAAAGAAGAGAGAAAAGAAAGAAGAAAGAAGAAGAAAGAAATTAGGATTTAGAAAGATAAGATATGAAAAACAGGGCTGCGCGGGGTTCAGGTGCAGATTCGCGAATGACGCGTACGCGTATTCCACGCGTACGCGTGGGTTGCACATTGAGGGGGGCGACTGTTGAGCGGATAATTTATACGTTTTTTTTTAGTATGTTTTTATTAGTTTTTATGCAAAAATTATATTTCTAGACTTTACTATGAGTTTGTGTATTTTTCTGTGATTTTAGGTATTTTCTGGCTGAAATTGAGGGACCTGAGCAAAAATCTGATTCAGAGGCTGAAAAAAGACTGCTGATGTTGTTGGATTCTGACCTCCCTGCACTCAAAATGGATATTTTGGAGCTACCAAAACCCAAATGGCGCGCTCTCAATTGCGTTGAAAAGTAGACATCCAGGGCTTTCCAGCAATATATAATAGTTCATACTTTGCCCGGGTTTTGATGACGAAAACTGGCGTTCAAACGCCAACTTCCTGCCTTATTCTGGTGTTAAACGCCAGAAACAGGTTACAAGCTAGAGTTAAACGCCCAAAACAAGCTGCAAACTAGTGTTTAACTCCAAGAAAAGCCTCTACACACAAAAGCTTCAATGCTCAGCCCAAGCACACACCAAGTGGGTCCGGAAGTGGATTTCTGCATCATTTACTTGTTTCTGTAAACCCTAATAACTAGGCTAGTATAAATAGGATCTTTTACTATTTTATTAGACATCTTTTGATCATCTTTGCATTATCCTTAGATCATCTTTGGATGTTTAGTCCTTAGACATTGGAGGCTGGCCATTCGGCCATGGCTGAACCATTATCACTTATGTATTTTCAACGGTGGAGTTTCCACACACCATAGATTAAGATGTGGAGCTCTGCTGTTCCTCGAGTATTAATACAAAGTACTATTGTTCTTCTATGTAATTCATGCTTATTCTTATTCTAAAATATTCATTCGCACACAAGAACATGATGAATGTGATGATTATGTGACACTCATCACCATTTTCACTTATGAACGCGTGATTGACAACCACTTCCGTTCTACATGAAACAAGCTTGAATGTATATCTCTTGGGTTTCTAATCAACGATTCACATCGACTCTCCTCTGACAATGGGGCATCTGAATCCGAGATTAAAATCTTCATGGTATAGGCTAGAATACATTGGCAGCATTTCTGAGATCCAGAAAGTCTAAACCTTGTCTGTGGTATTCCGAGTAGGATCTGGGATGGGATGACTATGACGAGCTTTAAACTTGTGACTGTAGGGTGTAGTGACAGACGCAAAAGGATAGTAAATCCTATTCCTACACGATTGAGAACCAACAGCTGATTAGCCATACGATATCTGTTCATGGTATTTTTCATCCGAGACGAAAAATCCGACAGTTGATTAGCCATACAGAAATCGTAGAGGACCATTTTCACTGAGAGGATGGGAAGTAGCCAGTGACAACGGTGACACCCAACAAACAGCTTGCCATAAAAAGGAGTATGAAGGATTGGATGAAGGTAATAGGAAAGCAGAGATTCAGAAGGAACAATGCATCTCCATACGCTTATCTAAAATTCCCACCAATGAATTACATAAGTATCTCTATCTTTATTTTATGCTTATTTATCTTTTAATTATCAAAACTTCATAACCATTTGAATCTGCCTGACTGAGATTTACAAGATGACCATAGCTTGCTTCAAGCTGTCAATCTCCGTGGGATCGACCCTTACTCACGTAAGGTTTATTACTTGGACATCCCAGTGCACTTGCTAGTTAGTTGTGCGAAGTTGTGAAAAAGAGTTGAGATTACAATTGTGCATACCAAATTGTTGGCACCATTGAGATCACAATTTCGTGCCCCATGTTTTTGACGCCGTTGCCGGGGATTGTTCGATTTGGACAACTAACGGTTCATCTTGTTGCTCAGATTAGGTAATTTTCTTCTTATTTCAACTTTTATTTTATTTTAAAAAAGTTTTCAAAAATCTTTCAAAATTTTTCTTCATTTTCGTTTTTCCAAAATTAATTTTCGAAAAATCCAAAAAAATTAATAAAATCATAAAAACAAAAAATTTTGTGTTTCTTGTTTGAGTCTAGTGTCAGATTTTAAATTTGGTGTCAATTGCATGCTTTTATTTTCCTAAAATTTTCGAAAAAATCATGCATGGTGTTCTTCATGATCTTCAAGTTGTTTTTGATAAGTCTCCTTGTTTGATCTTCATATTTTCTTGTTTTGTGTCTTTTCTTGTTTTTCATATGCATTTTTGCATTCATAGTGTCTAAACATAAAAAATCTCTAAGTTTGGTGTCTTGCTTGTTTTTCTTTTCTTGAAAATTTTTCAAAAATAAGTTCTTGATGTTCATCATGATCTTCAAAGTGTTCTTGGTGTACATCTCGACATAGTGTTCTTGCATGCCTCATTTATTTTAATCCAAAATTTTTATGTGTTGAGTCATTTTGTGATTTTTCTCTTTCCTCATTAAATTCAAAAAAATCAAAAATATCTTTTCCTTATTTTACTCATAATTTTTGAAATCTTTGGGTTGACTTAGTCAAAAATTTTTAAAATGAGTTGTTTCTTGTTAGTCAAGTCAATATTTCATTTTTAAAAATCTTATCTTTTCAAATCTTTTTCAAAAATAAAATCTTTTTCATTTTTTTCTTAATATTTTCAAAAATTTTAAAAATTGTTATTCAAAATCTTTTTCTTAATTTCATTTCAAATTTTCAAAAACTTTACTAACAATTAATGTGATTGATTCAAAAATTTCAAGTTTGTTACTTTCTTGTTAAGAAAGGTTCAACCTTTAAATTCTAGAATCATATCTTTTAGTTTCTTTTTAGTCAAGTCATTAACTTTAATTTTCAAAATCAAATCTTTCTAAATTTCTTTTTCAAATCTTTTTTCAAAATAAATTTCAATCATATCTTTTTATTCATATCTTTTCAATCATATCTTTTCTAACTTCTTATCTTTTCAAAATTGATTTTCAAATCTTTTTCAACTAACAAATTGACTTTTTGTTTGTTTTACTATTTCTTATCTTTTTCAAAACCACCTAACTACTTTTCTCTCTCTAATTTTCGAAAATCACCTTCCTCTTTTTCAAAAATCTTTTTATTTAACTAATTGTTTTAACTTTTAATTTTATTCCTTTTCTTAATTTTTGAATTCTAACAAATTTTAAAATAAAAACAAAAATATTTTTCTTTTCCTTTTAATTATTTTCGAAAACTCTCTCTTATCTTCTTCTATTTATTTATTTAATCACTAACACTCTTCTCTTCATCCTAAAATTCAAACCCTCTGTTCCTCTCTGTGTTCGAATTTTTCCTCCTTTATTCTTCTCTTCTTCTACTCACATAAAGGAATCTCTATACTGTGACATAGAGGATTCCTCTTCTTTTCTGTTCTCTTCCTTTTCATATGAGCAGGAGAAGGACAAGGACATTCTTGTTGAAGCAGATCCTGAACCTGAAAGGACTCTAAAGAAAAAGCTAAGAGAAGCTAAAGCACAACAATCTAGAGAAAACCTTACAGAAAATCTCGAAAAAGAAGTAATGGCCGAACCCAACAACAATGCAAGGAAGATACTTGGTGACTTTACTACACCAAATTCCAATTTCCATGGAAGAAGCATCTTAATCCCTGCCATTGGAGCAAACAACTTTGAGCTAAAGCCTCAATTAGTTTCTCTAATGCAACAGGATTGCAACTTTCATGGACTTCCATCAGAATATCCTTTTCTGTTCTTAACTGAATTCTTGTAGATCTGTGATATTGTTAAGACCAATGGAGTTGATCCCGAGGTCTATAAGCTTATGCTTTTCCCTTTTGCTGTAAGAGACAGAGATAGAATATGGTTGGACTTTCAACCTAGAGATAGCCTAACTCTTGGGATAAGCTGGTCACAACTTTCTTTGCCAAATTCTTTCCTCCTCAAAAGCTGAGCAAGCTTAGAGTGAATGTTCAAACCTTCAGGCAGAAAGCAGGTGAATCCCTCTATGAAGCTTGGGAAAGATACAAGCAACTGACCAAAAATTATCCTTCTGACATGCTTTTAGAATGGACTATCCTGGATATATTCTATGATGGTCTGTCTGAATTGTCCAAGATGTCATTGGACCATTATGCAGGTGAATCTATTCACCTGAAGAAAATGTCTGCAGAAGCTCAGGAACTAATTGAAATGGTTGCAAATAATCAGTTCATGTATACCTCTGAAAGGAATCCTATGAATAATGGGATGCCTCAGAGGAAGGGAGTTCTTGAAATTGATGTTCTAAATGCCATAATGGCTCAGAACAAAATGTTGACTCAGCAAGTCAATATGATTTCTCAGAGTCTGAATGGATTGCAAAATGCATCCAACAGTACTAAAGAAGCATCTTCTGAAGAAGAAGCTTATGATCCTAAGAACCCTGCAATGGTAGAGGTGAATTAAATAGGCGAAGCCTATGGAAACACCTATAATTCCTCCTGGAGAAATCATCCAAATTTCTCATGGAAGCATCAGCAAAAGCCTCAACAAGGCTTTAATAATGGTGGAAAAAACAGGTTTAGCAATAGCAAGCCTTTTCCATCATCCTCTCAGCAACAGATAGAGAATTATGATCAGAGCCCCTCTAGCTTAGCAAACATAGTCTCTGATCTATCTAAGGCCACTCTAAGTTTCATGAATGAAACAAGGTCCTTCATTAGAAATTTGGAAGCACAAGTGGGCCAGCTGAGTAAAAGAGTCACTGAAACTCTTTCTAGTACTCTCCCAAGCAATACAGAAGAGAATCTGAAAAGAGAGTGCAAGGCCATAACCTTACTTGGTGTGGCCTAACCTAGAGAGGAGGAGGAGGACGTGAATCCCAGTGAGGAAGACCTCATGGGACGTCCTTTGGATAAAAAGGAGTTCCCAATTGAGGAACCTAAGGAATCTGCGGCTCATCTAGAGACCATAGAGATTCTATTGAACCTACTTCTGCCATTCATGAGCTCTGATGACTATTCTTCCTCTGAAGAGGATGAAGTTATTACTGAAGAGCAAGTTGCTAAGTACCTTGGAGCAATCATGAAGCTGAATGCCAAGTTATTTGGTAATGAGACTTGGGTGGATGAACCCCCCTTGCTCATCAATGAACTGAATGACTTGGTTAGGCAGACATTACCTCAAAAGAAATAGGATCCTGGTAAATTCTTAATTTCCTGTACCATAGGTACCATGACCTTTGAGAAGGCTCTATGTGACCTGTGGTCATGCATAAACTTAATGCCACTCTCTGTAATAGAGAAACTGGGAATCTTTGAGGTACAGGCTGCCAAATTCTCATTAGAGATGGCAGGCAAATCCATGAAAAAGGCTTATGGATAGGTAGATGACGTGCTAGTAAAGGTCAAAGGCCTTTACATCCCTGTTGATTTCATAATCGTAGACACTGGGAAGGATGAGGATGAATCCATCATCCTTGGAAGACCCTTCCTAGCCACAGCAAAAGCTGTGATTGATGTGGACAGAAGCGAGTTGATCCTTCAATTGAATGAGGACTACCTTGTGTTTAAAACTCAAGGATCTCCCTCTGTAACCATGGAGAGGAAGCAAGAAAAGCTTTTCTCAATGCAGAGTCAAACAAAGCCCCCACAATCAAACTCTAAGTTTGGTGTTGGGAGGCCACAACCAAACTCTAAGTTTGGTGTTGAACCTCCACATTCAAACTCTAAGTTTGGTGTTGGGAGGTCCCAACAATGCTTTGAACATCTGTGAAGCTCCATGAGAGCTCACTGTCACGCTATTGACATTAAAGAAGCGCTTATTGGGAGGCAACCCAAATTTATTTTTCTATGTTATTTTCTTTTTTTAGGTTGATGATCATGTGGAGTCACAAAAATAATTGCAAAAATTAAAGAAAAATAAAAACAGCATTAAAAACAGCACACCCTGGAGAAGAAACTTAATGGCGTTTAAACGCCAGTAAGGGTAGCAGAATGGGCGTTTAACGCCTAGTCTGGCACCATTCTAGGCTTTAAACGCCAGAAAGAAGCACCAGACTGGCGTTAAACACCAGAAAGAAGCAACAAACTGGCATTAAACGCCAGAAACAGGTTACAGCTTAGCGTTTAACGCTAGGAAAGGAATAAAAGTTGGCGTTTAACGCCAGAAACAAGCAGCAGTCTAGCGTTAAACGCTAGGATTGCACAATAAGGGCGTTTTGCACGCCTAAAAGGAGCAGGGATGAGAAATTCTTGACCTCTCAGGATTTGTGAACCCCACAGGATCCCCACCTACCCCACCTCTCTCTTCTCCTCACATATCTCTATAACACTCTACCCAAAACACCACTCCCCTATCAAATCCTATTCTCTTCCCTATATTCTCTTCACCAATCACCTCCATCCCTCTTCCCCCAAAAACTCCACCTACCTCACTTTCAAATTCAAACACTTTTCCCTCCCAAACCCGCCCAATTCCATCCGGCCACTCTCCTTCTCTTTCCCTATAAATACCCCTCATTACTCCTTCATTTTCACACATCACAAACCCTCTCCTACCCCCTTGGCCGAACCTATCTCCCCCTCCATCTCCTCCATTTTCTTCTTCTTCCCCTTCTTTCTTTCTTCTGTTGCTCGAGGACAAGCAAACCTTTTAAGTTTGGTGTGGTAAAAGCATTGCTTTTTGTTTTTTTCCATAACCATTTATGGCACCTAAGGCCGGAGAAATCTCTAGAAAGAGGAAAGGGAAGGCAAAAGCTTCCACCTTTGAGTCATAGGAGATAGAGAGATTCATCTCAAAGGTCCATCAAGACCACTTCTATGAAGTTGTGGCCATGAAGAAGGTGATCCCTGAGGTCCCTTTCATGCTCAAGAAGAATGAGTATCCGGAGATCCGACATGAAATCCGAAGAAGAAGTTGGGAAGTTCTCACCAACCCTATTCAACAAGTAGGGATCTTAATGGTTCAAGAGTTCTATGCCAATGCATGGATCACTAGAAACCATGATCAAAGTATGAACCCGAATCCAAAGAATTGGCTTACAATGGTTCGGGGAAAATACTTAGATTTCAGTCCAAAAAATGTAAGGTTGGCATTCCACTTGCCAATGATGCAAGAAAACGCATGCCCCTACACTAGAAGGGTCAACTTTGATCAAAGGTTGGACCATGTCTTCATGGACATATGTGTGGAAGGAACTCAATGGAAAAGAGACTCAAGAGGCAATCCGGTTCAACTGAGAAGACCGGACCTTAAGCCTGTGGCTAGAGGATGGTTGGAGTTCATCCAACGCTCCATCATTCCTACTAGCAACTGATCTGAAGTGACTGTGGATTGGGCCATCATAATCCATAGTATCATGATTAGGGAGGAAGTGGAATTTCATGAGATCATACCTCTAGAACTCTACAAGCTGGCTGACAAGTCCTCCACTTTGGCAAGGTTAGCCTTTCCTCATCTCATTTGTCACCTATGCAATTTGGCTGGGATTGACATAGAAGGAGACATCCTCGTTGACGAGGACAAGCCCATCACTAAGAAAAGAATGGAGCAAAAAAGAGAGCCCACTCATGGACCTCAACAAGAGCATGAGAAAATTCCTCATGAAATCCCTGAGATGCCTCAAGGGATACATTTTCCTCCACACAACTATTGGGAGGAACTAAGAATAGGAGCACCAAAAGCACTAAGGGTGGAGCACCAAGAGCACTCCATCATTCTCCATGAAATTAGAGAAGATCAAAAAGCCATGAGGGAGGAGCAACAAAGGTAAGGAAGAGACATAGAGGAGCTCAGGCATTCCATTGGATCTTCAAGAGGAAGAACTACCCGCCATCACTAAGGTGGACCCGTTCTTTTATTTCCTTGTTCTTATTTTTCTGTTTTTCAAATTTGATGCTTTATGTTATCTATGTTTGTGTCTTCATTACATGATCATTAGTGTCTAGTGTCTATGTCTTGAAGCTATGAATAATTCCATGAATCCTTCACCTCTCTTAAATGAAAAATGTGCTTAATTATAAAAGAACAAGAAGTACTTGGATTTCAAATTTTATCTTGATATTAGCTTAATTATTTTGATGTTGTGGCAATACTTTTTGTTTTTCTGAATGAATGCTTGAACAGTGCATATTTTTTATAGTGAAGTTTATGAATGATAAAATTGTTGGCTCTTGAAAGAATGATGAACAAAGAGAAATGTTATTGATAATCTGAAAAATCATGAAATTGATTCTTGAAGCAAGAAAAAGTAGCGAAAAAAAGAATGGCGAAAAAAAGGAGAAAAAGAAAAAGAAAAAGCAAGCAGAAAAAGCCAATAGCCCTTTAAACTAAAAGGCAAGGGTAAAGAGGATCCAAGGCTTTGAGCATTAATGGATAGGAGGGCCCAAGGAAATAAAATCCAGGCCTAAATGGCTAAATCAAGTTGTCCTTAACCATGTGCTTGTGGCATGAAGGTCCAAGTGAAAAGCTTGAGACTGAGTGGTTAAAGTCCTGATCCAAAGCAAAAAGCGTGTGCTTAAGAACTCTGGACACCTCTAACCGGGACTTTAGCAAAGCTGAGTCACAATCTGAAAAGGTTCACCCAGTTATGTGTCTGTGGCATTTAGGTATCCGGTGGTAATATTGGAAAATAAAGTGCTTAGGGCCACAGCCAAGACTCATAAAGTAGCTGTGTCCAAGAATCAACATACTGAACTAGGAGAATCAATAACACTATCTAAAATTCTGAGTTCTTATAGATGCCAATCATTTTGAATTTCAAAGGATAAAGTGAGATGCCAAAACTGTTCAGAAGCAAAAAGCTACTAGCCCCGCTCATCTAATTGGGACTAAGTTTCATTGATATTGTGAGATTCATTGTATATTTTCTTCTTTTTATCCTATTTGATTTTTAGTTGCTTGGGGACAAGGAACAATTTAAGTTTGGTGTTTTGATGAGTGGATAATATATACGCTTTTTGGCATTATTTTTAGGTAGCTTTTAATAGGATATAGCTACTTTTTAGTATATTTTTATTAGTTTTTATGCAAAAATCATATTTCTGGACTTTACTATGAGTTTGTGTGTTTTTCTATGATTTCAGGTACTTTTTGGCTAAAATTGAGGGACCTGAGCAAAAATTTGATTCAGATGCTGAAAAAGGACTGCTGATGCTGTTGGATTCTGACCTCCCAGCACTCGAAATGGAGTTTTTGGAGCTATAGAATCCCAAATGGCGCGCTCTCAATTGCGTTGGAAAGTAGACATTCAGGGTTTTCCGCAATATATAATAGTTCATACTTTGCCCGAGTTTTGATGATGCAAACTGGCGTTCAAATGCCAACTTCCTGCCCTATTCTGGCGTTAAACGCCAGAAATAGGTTAGAAGCTAGAGTTAAACACCCAAAACAAGCTGCAAACTAGCGTTTAACTCCAAGAATAGTGTCTACACACGAAAGCTTCAATGCTCAGCCCAAGCACACACCAAGTGGGCCCGGAAGTGGATTTTTGCTTCATTTACTTATTTTTGTAAACCCTAATAACTAGTCTAGTATAAATAGGACCTTTTACTATTATATTAGACATCTTTTGATCATTTTTAGATTATCCTTAGATCATCTTTGGACGTTTAGTCCTTAGACATTGGAGGCTGGCCATTCGGCCATGCCTGGACCTTTATCACTTATGTATTTTCAACGGTGGAGTTTCTACACACCATAGATTAAGGTGTGGAGTTCTGCTATTCCTCGAGTATTAATGTAAAGTGCTAATGTTCTTCTATTCAATTCATGCTTATTCTTATTCTAAGATATTCATTCCCACACAAGAACATGATAAATGTGATGATTATGTGACACTCATCACCATTCTCACTTATGAACGCGTGATTGACAACCACTTCCGTTCTACATGAAAACAAGCTTGAATGTATATCTCTTGGGTTTCTAATCAACGATTCACATCGACTCCCTTTTGACAATGGGGCATCTGAATCTGAGATTAGAATCTTCGTGGTATAGGCTAGAATCCATTGGCAGCATTCTTGAGATCCGGAAAGTCTAAACCTTGTCTGTGGTATTCCGAGTAGGATCTGGGATGGGATGACTGTGACGAGCTTCAAACTCGCGACTGTAGGGCATAGTGACAGACGTAAAAGGATAGTAAATCCTATTCTTACACGATCGAGAACCAACAGTTGATTAGCCATACGATATCTGTGCATGGTATTTTTCATCCGAGACGAGAAATCCGACAGTTGATTAGTCGTTCAGAAATCGTAGAGGACCATTTTCATTGAGAGGATGGGAAGTAGCCATTGACAACGGTGACACCCAACATACAGCTTGCCATAGAAGGGAGTATGAAGGATTGGATGAAGGCAATAGGAAAGCAGAGATTCAGAAGGAACAACGCATCTCCATACGCTTATCTGAAATTCCCACCAATGAATTACATAAGTATCTCTATCTTTATTTTATGCTTATTTATCTTTTAATTATCAAAACTTCATAACCATTTGAATCCGCTTGACTGAGATTTACAAGATGACCATAGCTTGCTTCAAGCCGTCAATCTCCGTGGGATCGACCCTTACTCACGTAAGGTTTATTACTTGGACGACCCAGTACTTGCTGGTTAGTTGTGCGAAGTTGTGAAAAAGAGTTGAGATTACAATTGTGCGTACCAAGTTGTTGGTGCCATTGAGATCACAATTTCGTGCACCAGTGACGCGTGGGCGTCGGTCACGCGTACGCGTGACCATGTTTGTGCTATTCACGCAACGGCATCGTGGTACTCACACAACCCTTTGTTCGTCTTGGGGTGTGTGCCAAAATAGCATATGACGCGTACGCGTCAGGCACGCGCACGCGTGGAAGTGCAAAAGTGGAAAATGACGCGCACCCGTCAACGACGCATACGCGTGGGTGGGTTTGTGCTTCTAGCACAGTTCCAGCACCAAGCCAGCATGACTTTCGGCCAATACACCTTTTACGTCGAATTTGCAAGGTAACACGTGCGCGTCATTGACACATACGCGTGAAGTGCCAAATTCTCAGATGACGCCGATGCGTGAGGGACGCGTATGCATGGTGATGCTTGTGCGATTGGCACTCTTTCTACATTGTTCCCACGCAACTTTCTGTTAAGTTTTTTTTATGCAATATGCAATATGCAGATGAAGATGCAAACTATATGTACTAATAATGAGAAGAGTCACTTAAAAAGAAAACTAAGAAGAAAGAAAAGAACGATCATACCATGGTAGGTTGTCTCCCACCTAGCACTTTTAGTTAAAGTCCTTAAGTTGGACATTTTGTGAGCTCCTTGTTATGATGGTTTGTGCTTGAACTCATCTTGAAACTTCCACCAATGCTTGGACTTCCAATAAGCTCTATCAATACCAAGTAAATTCCTCAAGCTTTGATGGAGTTCTTCACAAGCTTTGAGCCCCCAAAATTGATCCTCATATATTCCCGGATCCTAAATCTTGTTTCTACACCCGTTATCAAGTTGATCATCATGATTCCATCTGGGTGGTAAGTGGTGCACAAAAATTACACTCACATTATGTAATTCCGCATAACTAACCAGCAAGTACACTACTGGGTCGTCTAAGTAATACCTTACGTGAGTAAGGGTCAATCCCACGGAGATTGTTGGCTTGAAGCAAGTTATGGTTATCTTATTATTCTCAGTTAGGATACCAATAGAGTTCTGTAGTTTCAATTGTAAAAAGTGAAAGAGCATGAAATGAGTAATTGTTACGCAGTAATAGAGAACGTGTTGGAGTTTTGGAGATGCATTATCTTCTGAATCTTTGCTTTCCCCCTGTCTTCTTCTTCACGCACGCAAGGTTCTTTCTATGGCAAGCTGTGTGTTGGTGGATCACCGTTGTCAATGACTACCATCCATCCTCTTAGTGAAAATGGTCCAAATGCGATGTCACCGCACGGCTAATCATCTGTCGGTTCTCGATCATGTCGGAATAGGATCCATTGATCCTTTTGCGTCTGTCACTACGCCCAACACTTGCGAGTTTGAAGCTCGTCACAGTCATCCAATCCCTGAATTCTACTAAGAATACCACTGACAAGGTTTAGACTTTTCGGATTCTCAAGGATGTTGCCAATGGATTCTAGCTTATACCACGAAGACTCTGATCAAGGAATCTAAGAGATACTCATTCAATCTAATGTAGAACGGAGGTGGTTGTTAGGCACGCATTCATAGGTTGAGAATGGTGATGAGTGTCATGGATCATCACCTTCTTCATATTGAAGTGCGAATGAACATCTTAGATAGAAACAAGCGTGTTTGAATAGAAAACAGATATAATTGCATTAATTCATCGAGATGCTGTAGAGCTCCTCACCCCCAACAATGGAGTTTAGAGACTCATGCCGTCAGAAAATACAAAGTTCAGATCTAAAAATGTTATGAGATACAGAATAAATCTCTAAAAGTTGTTTAAATACTAAACTAAAAGTTGTTTAAATACTAAACTAGCAACCTAGTTGTTTAATTACACTTCTAGAGCTCACTTGGTGTGTGCTGGGGCTGAGACTTAAGCTTCTCACGTGCCTGGGCTATTTCTGGAGTTAAACGTCAGGTTGTAACTTGTTTCTGGCGTTTAACTCCAACTTGCAACCTGTTTCTGGTGCTCAACGCCAGAATGCAACATGGAACTGGCGTTAAATGCCAGTTTACGTCATTTATCTTCGAGCAAAGTATAGACTATTATATATTTCGAGAAAGTCCTGGATGTCTAATTTCCAACAGCATCAGCAGTCTTTTTCAGCCTGAATAAGATTTTTGCTCAGCTCCCTCAATTTCAGCCAGAAAATACCTGAAATCATAGAAAAATACACAAACTCATAGTAAAATCCAGAAATATGAATTTTGCCTAAAAACTAATAAAAATATACTAAAAACTAACTAAAACATACTAAAAACTACATGAAATTACCCTCCCAAAAAGCGTATAAAATATCCGCTCATCACAACCCCAAACTTAAACTGTTGCTTGTCCCCAAGAAACTAGAAAAATAAAATAGGATAAAAAGAAATTAAGAAGCAATAATATCTCAGAGTTTCAAGTGAAGCTCAGATTCTAATTAGATGAGCGGGGCTAGTATCTTTTTGCTTCTGAACAGTTTTGGCATCTCACTTTATCCTTTGAAATTCAGAATGATTGGCATCTATAGGAACTCAGAATTCAGATAGTATTATTGATTCTCCTAGTTTAGTATGTTGATTCTTGAACACAGCTATTTTATGAGTCTTGGCCGTGGCCCTAAGCACTTTGTTTTCCAGTATTACCACCGGATACATAAATGCCACAGACACATAACTGGGTGAACCTTTTCAGATTGTGACTTAGCTTTGCTAAAGTCCCCAATTAGTGGTGTCCAGAGTTCTTAAGCACACTCTTTTGCTTTGGATCACGACTTTAACCACTCAGTCTCAAGCTTTTCACTTGGACCTGCATACCACAAGCACATGGTTAGGGACAACTTGATTTAGCGGCTTAGGCCTGGATTTATTTCCTTGGGCCCTCCTATCCATTGATGCTCAAAGCCTTGGATCCTTTTTATCCTTGTGATAAACCACTATTTTATAGTTTATATTGTGTTTAATTGTGTGGTTTTGTCGTGATCCTTACCCACTTATTCATCAATTTAGCATGCATTTAGATTTCCTTCCTAAATTTATTACATGTTTGAAAATTGCTTCCTAGAGACTTTAATTATTTAATTTTAATTCTCCTTTATTCCATTCGATGCCGTAATCTGTGTGTCAAGTGTTTCAGGCTTTATAGGGCATGATTGAGACAGAGATTGGAGAGAAAGCTAGCAAAAATGGAAGGAACACAAGAATTTGAGGAGATAACCAGCAAAAAGTGACGCGGTCGCATGGCTCACGCGACCGCGCGAAGGAGCGCAAATCGCAGTGACGCGGCCGCATGGCTTGTGCGGCCGCGCAGATTGGAAAGCACAAGCAACGCGGTAGCGTGGACGACGCGAACGCGTGAAGAGGAAAAGTGCAAACGATGCGTCCGCATGGACGACGCGATCGCGTGACATGCGCGATCTGCATAATCTGCAGAATCCAAAACCAGTGATTTTGGACCCTATTTTGGCCCAGTTTTTGGCGCGGAACAGCAGACTAGAGTCAGAAAATATGCAGAAACAAGGGACACATTCATTGAGTAGTTTTTTAGATCTAGTTTTTCACTCTCTTAGGTTTTTCTCTCTAGTTTTTAGAATTTTAATTTTCAATTGGTCTTAGCATTGGAACATTGAGAAGAGTTATTTCCTCATCAAGACTTCATCATTCTAGTTTGTTCTCTTAACTTGGTTTTATTCTTCCATGTTCTTTGTTATGTTCAATTTTGTCATTCAGATACTTTTATGATTAATTAATGCAAGGATTATTTCTTTTTAATTTAATTTCCATTCCAATAATCATGTCTTCTTTTAATTCCTTTTTATGTGCCATGGATTCTTTATTTACAATGCGTGAGTAGTTTCATTACTTGATGGGGAATTGATTAAAAGGAACTCTTGAGTTGGAAGGATTGAAGGAAAAATTTGTAATTGGGTTAAATGTTGGATTGCTATCCTGCCACCGACGCCAATCCCTTTGAACTAAGTGGGTTGCAACTTGTGAACAGATCTGGCATTTCCACTTGTTTGACTTTCCCTTACCTAGTAAGGGATAACCAAACAAAACAACTATTAATTATAAATTAATCTTACAATCACACCATCAATGATAGAGATTCTAACCAATCAATTTCCAGTCAAGGCCTTTTATTTTTATTATTTAAAATTTCTCAATTTAAATTCCAATTTACTTAGCCCAATTTTTTTGGAATATCTGATTAATAAAACAGCACACTTTTCTGCAACTCGTTGGGAGACGACCTGGGACTTAAAACTCCCAGTAATTTTAATTTAAACTTTCTGTGACATATTTCTAAATTGATAGGCAGATTTTCGGTGAGTTAAGAACTATACTCGCAACGTGACCATTTTAATAAATTTTTAATTCACCAGCTTCTGCACTCCATCAATGTTTGGCGCCGTTGCCGGGGAGTTGCAATAGAGTGCTAATTTTATTAATTAGAATTTATTTACTTGCATTTTATTTAATTTTGCTACTATGAGCTGCATGTTTCTTCTGTCAAATGACACGTTCACTTCCTGATCCGCGCTTGCTAATATTCGATCCTGAAATTGAAAGAACAATTTCACGAATAAGGCGAGAACAGCGTAGGTTAGTCCGCTCTGAGGGCGGATCTGAAAGTGAATCTGAGGAAGAAACCAGCCCCCGTTCTACTGATTCGGTTGTTTTACGTGCAGAAAACATGGCAGCTAGAAGAGTTACCATTCAGGAGGAAGGAGCTCCTGATTTTACAACGCAACCGTTTCAAGCGCATCATCCAGCGGTAGCTACGGATTTTGAAATAAAGACCGCACTGCTAAATTTGATGCCCAAGTTTCATGGCCTACCTGCTCAAGAGCCTATCAAGCACTTGAGAGATTTCCAGGCAGCCTGTTCTACTGTCAGGCGTGATGGCACTGATGAAACTTCAATTCTGCTGAAAGCTTTTCCGTTCTCTCTTGAGGGAAAAGCAAGAGAGTGGTACTACACTCAACCTCTAGCAAATGTATCCAACTAGGATACACTCAGAAAGGAGTTTCTGGAAAAATTCTTTCCATCTGAAGTTATTGATAAACTGAGGAAGGATATCTCTACAATTGTTCAGGATGACAATGATACTCTCTTTGAATACTGGGAGCGCTTCAATAATCTTCTGGAAGTATGCCCCCACCACATGATTGACAAGATCGTGCTACTCAGCTATGTCACACAAGGTATGAGGCCCCAAGATAAGACCATATTGGAAAGTGCCAGCAATGGGTCTATGAAGAAGTACAAGACCATTGATGAAGCTTGGCAATTGATCAGTGATTTAGCTGAATCTACTCGGAACCACAGACAGAAGCAAGGCCGTTCAAGGGCCGTTGCAAAAGTATCTTCTGGCATAGAGACTGCTGCTTTAAATCGAAGCATCTGTGAAATGACCAACCTGCTGAAGCAAATGCAGTTAAATCAACAAGCTCAGCAAACTCAACCGCAGCAAAACCAACAACTAGTTCCACAAAGAATTTGCAGAATTTATGCTGATTACAGCCATTACACTGATGAATGCCCGCAGCTCCAACAAGAAGACAACATGGTGGCATCCACTCACAACTTCTATGACCGCCCCAACCAAGGGTACAATCAAAGTGGAAATAATAACCATGGATGGCAGGACAATTCAAACCAGAATTGGAGGGACAACAATAATAGGGGAGGCAGAGATAATCAGGGAAATCAGAGGTGGAATAATTACAACAACAGGCAGCAAAATCAACCTTACCGAGCACCTCACCTGAGGCAAAACCAAGGACCACCGAACAATCAGCAGCAAACCTCTCAATTTACTCATTCTTCTGTATCTTCTAATGAAGATTTATTACAAGCTTTTGAGAAAAGACAACTGGCCATGGAAAATACCATCGTGAACAGTATTAACGCCAGTTTGAATGGTTTCACCTCTACTATGCAAGCTTTTATGACACAACTTGGTTCAGCACAAAATTCCAGTAACCAACCTTCAAGCACCACTGGAATCCCCTCTCAACCATTACCTAATCCAAAGGGAGGCATTAATGCCATCACCCTGAGGTCCGGAACCACACTGCAGGAGAGGAATCAGGAGGAACCAAGCTCACCAGAATACGCCTCAGCTGAAGAGGTGGTAGAAATCGAAGATGTTGAAGAGGAAGAGGATATACAGGACATAGCGGAAGAAGAGATAGCTTAACCACAGGAAGAAGCACAAAAAGGTGCAGGCACTACAGAAAACACTACTCCCATTCCATTTCCACAACTTGCAAGGAAGCCTAGGAAGCAGCTGGAACCTGATCCTAAAATGGTAGAAATATTCAAAAAGGTTGAGGTAACTGTTCTCCTTTTTGATGTTATTCAGCAGGTACCTAAATATGCAAAGTTTCTAAAAGACTTATGTATCCATAAAGACAAAATTAATGAATTAGAAACTATTCCTTTAGGTAGTTCTATATTTGCTTTAATGGGAGGGTTACCTGAAAAATGTAGTGATCCAGGTCCTTGCATAGTTAGTTGTACTATTGGTGGTGTAGTAATTTATGATTGCATGTGTGATTTAGGAGCATGTGTCAGTATAATGCCTTTGTCTATATATGATGTTTTAAGGCTCCCTCCCTTAAAAAGGTCGGCAGCTTGTTTTGTGTTAGCAGATAAAAGCATTATTACAGTGGCTGGAGTTGCTGAAGATGTTTTGGTGAACATTAAAGGGCTCACATTTCCCACTGATTTTTATATCTTGGAGATGCCCCATAATGATTCAGATAAGCCATCATCAATCCTACTTGGAAGACCATTCCTGAAGACATCAAAATTCAAATTGGATGCTTTTTCAGGGACATACTCCTTTGAAATAGATGGCCGCATAGTAATCTTCAATCTGAATGGAGTCATTGACAACCCCCCAGAAGATCGTTCTATCTTCCAGTGTGATGTCATAGACGAAAGTGTGGCTGAAGTTCAAAAGGAAGAGTTTGAAGAGAGGCACACTGGACAAGGTCCAAGTGTGGGGACCCTCTTAACTGACAATGAGAACACTTCGCCATTCTCACAAGCCCCAGATAACCCAGAGCATGCCCATGATCAAAAGTTAGAATTGAAACCTCTCCCTCCACATCTCAAATATGCTTACCTTGAGGATGAGCAGAAGCTTCCGGTTATTATTGCAAGAGAACTGACTTCTCAACAAGAAGAGCAGTTACTTGATGTACTGAGGAAGCATAAGAAGGCAATTGGGTGGAGTTTGGCAGACATAGTAGGAATCAACCCTCAAATATGCGAGCACAGAATATTTTTAGAAGAGGGATCAAGACCTATCCGTCAACCACAAAGAAGATTGAATCCTACCATCTTGGAAGTTGTCAAAAAGGAAGTGACCAGACTATTGGAGGCCGGTATCATATATCCCATTTCAGACAGTGAATGGGTATGCCCAGTACAAGTGGTGTCCAAGAAGTCCGGAGTCACTACAGTGAAGAATGAGCATGGAGAGCTCATAGCAACTAGAGTTCAGAATGCTTGGAGAGTCTGCATTGATTACAGGCGTCTCAACCATGCTACTCGTAAGGATCACTACCCACTTCCATTCATTAATCAAATGCTGGATCGCCTGTCAGGTAAATCACATTATTGCTTTTTAGATGGTTACACAGGTTATTTCCAGATTCATATAGCTCTTAAGGATCAGGAAAAGACTACTTTTACATGTCCTTTTGGGACCTACGCTTATAAGAGAATGCCCTTTGGCTTGTGCAATGCACCAGCTACTTTTCAAAGGTGCATGATGAGTCTTTTCTCTGATCTTATTGAGGACTGTATGGAAGTTTTTATGGATGATTTTAGCGTTTATGGTGATTCTTTTAACCTTTGCTTAGATGGATTATCTAGAGTATTAGATAGATGTATTAATACAAACCTTGTATTGAATTTCGAAAAATGCCACTTTATGGTAAGGCAAGGGATTGTATTGGGACATGTGGTATCTAATAATGGCATTTCTGTAGATCCAGCAAAGGTGAATGTTATTTCTAGTTTACCTTACCCCTCTTCTGTGAGGGAAGTCCGTTCGTTCCTTGGCCATGCAGGTTTCTATAGGAGATTTATTAAGGACTTTAGTAAGGTGGCACTTCCCTTATCCAGACTACTACAAAAGGATATTGAGTTCGAGTTCAGTGAGGATTGCAAACAAGCATTTGATAAGCTAAAGACTGCTCTAACTCAAGCTCCAATTGTGAGAGGACCCGACTGGAGCCATCCATTTGAAATCATGTGCGATGCTTCCAACCATGCAGTAGGAGCAGCACTGGCTCAGCGTGAAGGTAAGAATCCTTTTGTTATTGCCTATGCGTCTAAGACTTTAGACACTGCCCAGTCCAATTATACTACTACTGAAAAAGAGCTACTTGCTATTATTTTTGCTCTGGATAAATTCCGGGCTTATTTACTTGGTACTAGAGTAGTAGTGTATTCGGACCATGCAGCTCTAAAGTATCTATTGTCTAAAAAGGAATCCAAACCAAGACTTATACGTTGGATACTGCTGTTACAAGAATTTGATTTAGAAATCAAGGATAGGAGTGGTAATCAAAATTTAGTAGCAGACCACTTGAGTCGCCTTGAACATATTAAGGATGATTATACTCCTATAGATGATAATTTTCCTTTTGACAACCTGCAAGCAGTATCTGAGGTAGTCCCTTGGTATGCACCTGTTGCTAATTATTTAGTTAGCCGCACATTTCCTCCACATTTTTCTAAACATCAAAGAGACAAGCTGAAAAGCGAGTCTAAATATTATATATGGGATGACCCATATTTATGGAGATGTGGCGCTGACCAGATAATTAGACGTTGTGTACCTCAATCAGAATTCCAGTCCATTTTTGAGGCCTGTCACTCATCTGAGAGTGGAGGACATTTTGGCCCCCAACGAACAGCTAGAAAGATCTTAGACTGTGGATTCTGGTGTCCTACTCTTTTTAGAGATGCTGCTGAGTTTTGTAAATCTTGTCACCCATGCCAGAAATTTGGTAACATATCCAAGAGGGATGAGATGCCTCAACAATATATGCTTTTCTGTGAAATTTTTGATGTTTGGGGCATTGACTTCATGGGTCCATTTCCAAATTCTAGTGGATATTTTTATATATTGTTAGCTGTAGATTATGTTTCCAAATGGGTGGAAGCAATTCCTACCCGCACTGATGATGCTAACACTGTTGTTTCCTTTGTGAGGAACCATATTATATGCCGCTTTGGATCACCATGAGCGATCGTGAGCGATCAAAGCACCCATTTTTGTAACAGGAGACTAACAGGATTGATGAAGAAGCATGGGATAATCCATAAAGTTGCAACAGCTTACCATCCCCAAACTAATGGGCAAACCGAGGTGTCAAACAGAAAAATTAAAAGTATCTTGCAAAAGATAGTAAAGCCTCACAGAAAAGACTGGAGTACCAGACTACAAGATGCACTGTGGGCATATAGAACAGCATATAAGACACCCATTGGGATGAGTCCCTTCCGCTTAGTCTATGGAAAAGCTTGTCATTTTCCAGTTGAAATTGAACACAGAGCCTTCTGGGCAGTTAAAGAGTGCAACATGGGGATTGAGAATGCTGGAGCTGAAAGAAAGTTGCAACTGCAGGAACTGGAGAACCTTCGCCTATAAGCTTATGAGAACTCCAGAATATACAAGGAAAAGATGAAAGCTGTGCATGATCAAAACATCAAGAAGAGAGAGTTCCAACCTGGAGATTTTGTTCTCCTTTACAAATCTCGACTGAGGCTCATGCCCGGTAAGTTGAGATCAAAATGGGAAGGTCCATACAGAATAGAGAAGGCTGAACCGTACGGAGTTTATCACCTAAGCCATCCTTCAAGTTCTGAACTTATTAAGGTTAATGGACACCGCCTGAAGCTATACCATGGTGAGAAGGTGCAGAAAAGCAAGGAGCTTGAGATCTTCCGCCTGGAAGATCCCCACATAGCAACAGATTGAGCTAGTGGAGCGTCCAACTTACGGACGTTAAAGTAAAGTGCTTGGTGGGAGACAACCCACCGCGGTATGATCGTTCTTTTCTTCACTTTTAGTTTTTCTTCTTTAAATAACTCTTCTCTTTATTAGTGCTTTCGTGCTCTTTCAATTACATGTCTTTATCTTTCCTTAAAAAAATAAAAAAAATAATAAAAAAATAAAAAAATTTTCGCCGCGTGACGCGATCGCACCAGCAACGCGTCTGCGTGGCAGGGGGAGTTAAGAAAAATAAAAATGAACAGAAAGTTACGCAGGAGCAGTGCTGGAGTCGTGCCAAAGGCACAAATTACTCCACGCGACCGCGTCGCTGACGCGACCGCGTCGCATGGAAATCATGGCCTCCCACGCGACCGCGTGCTCCACGCGGCCGCGTGCCCTGCACTTTCGACGTCAAACGGTGCACAATGCTATATTGTGCGAGAGTGGTGCTGGATTGGTGCTGGAAGCACAATCCTTGTCACGCGACCGCGTCACCGACGTGGCCGCATCCATTAATTTCTGATGCACACTCACGCGATCGCGTCACCCCAATTTCACAATTGAATAATATTGAACAGAGAGTTGTGCTAGAGCGAGGCTGCACTCGCGCCAGCAGCACAACATAGGTCACGCGACCGCGTGACAGACGCGATCGCGTCCCCTTTCCTGATGTGCACTCACGCGAACGCGTGCCTTCCGCGGCCGCGTCGCATGCGCCACACAGCTCAACTTCAATTGCCAAATTATCTTATTTTTCTTTTCCCTCCTTCCTTCTTCTTTCCCCCTTCCCCTTCTACCTCACCTTTCACTCTCTATCTCTCTCACCACCATTAACAAGGCTTTACCTTCTTCTTCCTTCTTCTCTTTTCTATCATTCTTATTATATTATGTATATATATTACTATTTTCTTTTTCTTTTCTTTTTCTTTTCAAATCTTTATTTTTCCTTCTTCTTCTTTTCCTTTTACATGGTGTTAGAAACCTTTTTGAGTCATCATCCCTCATTACATGCTTGTGGATTATTGCAAATTGTTTGACAATTATTTTTTTACTATTTAAGGGATTGCTTGCATGTTCAATTTCATACTTTTTATATCTTGTTTAACATGCATGCCATGAGTTTGTGAAAAAACCCATATAGCACTATGCACTTTTCTACATTACTTTACTCTACTCTGCAATGCTTGCTTTTCACAAATTCCCTTTCATATTTTATTAATTAAATTTAATTGTCAATACAAACGTGATAGTTAGTTTGTTACAAATGGTAACCTGACTTGGACATTGAATGTTTGATATATGCTACTCATGCCTTTGCCTGCATGCCAATAAACCTCTTGCATTTCATTGTCCTACATGCACTTGCTATATTTCCATTGATGAGCTTTTCACTTATAATCTGGACCGTGTGTTAATGCCATTTATCTTTGTTGTGCATTGACTATCACTTACAATACCTTCTTCCTTGCTCTATCTCTTTGAATTTAATTTTTTTTCTCTTCCCCTCTTTCAGGATGGCCACCAAGAAAGGAAAAGAGAAAGCCACTTCCAAACCACCAGCAAGAAGAGGAACTAAAAGAGCATTAGTGGCAGAGCCTTCTTCAACCGCAGTCAAGCCCTCAACAAAAAGAGTTAAGAGGATAATAAAGGTTGACGACAAGGAGAAAGCCTTTCCAGCAAAGGACACTGCGCGATTTCCCAATCGCTACTGTGAGCAGATGTTCCCTATCCTAGCAGAAAGGAACTATAACAATGAATACCTTCTTATCCTCCCGCCCGATATTGCCACCTTTGTTGAGCCGCAAATTGAGCGGAGACAATGGGGTTTCCTACGGAAACAGCCAAGGCAGGTCAATCTTTCTTGGGTAGTAGAGTTCTACTCCAACTTCTACATACCGACCCTGCAGTCTGTTTATGTCCGGCAGAAACAAGTCCCCATCACCGAAGAGGCCATTCAGCAAGTTCTGAGTCTTCCCCCTATTCCTGCAGGAATGGACGCTTTTCAAGAAGCCACACTTCAGTGTCAGAAATAGCAATTTGACTGGGACTCCGTTCTCAGAGTCATCGCTTTACCTGGCAGCCGTTGGATCTACGGATACCACCGCAACCGCCCTAAGGGTATCTTGGCTTCCGCACTTACCTTGGAGGCTCGCGTATGGGCACAGATCATGTCCCATTACGTCTTTCCGAGCACTCATGAGTCCTCCTTCACTGCGGACATGGTTGTTCTACTATGGTGCATCTTTACAGACCGACCTCTGAATCTCTCAAGACACATCCGGCATGCTATGGAACATGTACAAATCGCGGGCAACTTACCTTTCCCCGCCTTGGTCTCAAATCTTGTCTCAGCAGCCGGAGTCTCCTACAGAGCTGGGGACACCAAAGTCATGCTTCCACGGGATGATCAATATGTCCCTAACGGGAAATACCTCAGACTTTCAGCAGCCACTACAAGCCAGCCTACTGAGCCGGTTGAAGATATTCCTTCTTCAACACCACAAGCATCTACCACTGAGAAATTGCTCCAGCAGATACTTGAAAAGTTGGATCGGCATGAACAGAAAGCAAAGATGAGAGAGCGCCGTAACGAGCACCGATTCAAACACCTCAAGGAGCTACTTAAGGGACGCTTCAAAGACTCAGACACCCCGGACTCCATTTCTTCTACCAGCATCGGGAGCCATGATGGTCCCGACTGTGGAGATACTGCCACCAGCCCACCCCTGTTCCTGACAGATGGCACCGAGGACGGTGCAAAGCCTTAAGTGTGGGGAGGTCGGTCAGTACCTGACTTCCGGAGGTAAATTCTCTTCTCTGACACCAATAATTAGGATATTTCAGTTAGATTTTTCTTTCTTTTATAGAATAGAACAAATTGTATAGGTTAGGATAGTTGCATGCATGTTCTACTTGATTGAAAAGACAATAAGTTTCTTTTAAAAATCTATCTTTGGAACAAAATTTCACTAATTTTTCAAAAATTTTTTTTTATGATAAATCTGCTTGAGTTGTATTTGGAACATGATGTTTGAGCTAAAGAACACACAACCTGTGAAAGATTTGAGCCTTTATGTATGGTTACATTATTTAACCATAATTATTTTATTCTTGTGTGTTTACTTCTCTATGATTGTAATCTATATTTTGTTTTATCTTATATGTCCAATATTTATTATATTTACATGCTTGCACATGATTGAGGCCATTATTTGTTTAAACTCATTTATCCAAATCAAGCCTACCCTTTTTAATTACCCTTGTTAACCACTTTGAGCCTTTAAAACCCCATTTGTTCTATATTTTACCACATTACTAACCTTAAGCTGAAAAACAATTGCATATCCCAAATTGAATCTTTGGTTAGCTTAAGATAGAATTGTGTGTGCTAGTTACGTATGGAAAATTGTGGGAACAAAAGTTGTTAAGGGAATGTGTCATGAAAATTTAAAGGAAATTTGGATACCCACTCATGTGAAAATATAAAAATGAAAAATCTATGTGCATTGATAAGCTTTATTTATATAAAAAAAAATCAATAAATAAGGGGACAAAATTATCCCAATGTTAAATTCAGAATTCAAAGATCAATGCACATATGATAGAATTAAAATACAAGGTTGAAACATGAGTATGGGTTGAAAAAGGGAATTATGGGTAGCTAGGCATGAATTTAAAAGTATATAGAATATATGTATATTAGGTGAGAGCTTAGGTTAATTAAAGATTCAATTTATAAAGCTCACCTAGCCATATGTATATCCTTACCTGCACCTTGGCCCCATTACAACCCTGAAAAGACCTCATGATGTTTGCATTGGTATATTAACTGTTGTTGATTGGTTAGGAGAAAAACAAAAGTTAGAAAGCATGACTAGAGAAGAATAGAGTGATTACCCTATACACTAGAGATTAGAGCGTACATACATTATCAGTGAGGGTTCAATGCTTGAATTTTCATGTTTCCGGCCTTCATAAGCTATCTTCTTGCACTTTTATCGGTTTTATTATATGATGATAGAATTAGTGGAATTTGATTTGTAATTGTTTTGAAGGGCTTATTTACTTTTGATCAAGTGGACAATAATCATATAGTTGCATTTATTTATATATGTAGGATTGCATTGCATTTCACGAGTTTCTGCATGTTCATACTTATTTCCTTGTCTCCTTCAATTTAGCATGAGGACATGCTAATGTTTAAGTGTGGGAAGGTTGATAAACCACTATTTTATAGTTTATATTGTGTTTAATTGTGTGGTTTTGTCGTGATCCTTACCCACTTATTCATCAATTTAGCATGCATTTAGATTTCCTTCTTAAATTTATTACATGTTTGAAAATTGCTTCCTAGAGACTTTAATTATTTAATTTTAATTCTCCTTTATTCCATTCGATGCCGTAATCTGTGTGTCAAGTGTTTCAAGCTTTATAGGGCATGATTGAGACGGAGATTGGAGAGGAAGCTAGCAAAAATGGAAGGAACACAAGAATTTGAGGAGATAACCAGCGAAAAGTGACGCGGTCGCATGGCTCACGCGACCGCGCGAAGGAGCGCAAATTGCAGTGATGCGGCCGCATGGATTGCGCGGCCGCGCAGATTGGAAAGCACAAGCAACGCGGTAGCGTGGACGACGCGAACGCGTGAAGAGGAAAAGTGCAAGCGACGCGTCCGCATGGACGACGCGATCGCGTGACATGCGCGATCTGTATAATCTGCAGAATCTGAAACCAGCAATTTTGGACCCTATTTCGGCCCAGTTTTTGGCCCGAAATAGCAGACAAGAGTCAGAGAATATGCAGAAACAAGGGACACATTCATTGAGTAGTTTTTTAGATCTAGTTTTTCACTCTCTTAGGTTTTTCTCTCTAGTTTTTAGAATTTTAATTTTCAATTGGTCTTAGCATTGGAACATTGAGAAGAGTTATTTCCTCATCAAGACTTCATCATTCTAGTTTGTTCTCTTAACTTGGTTTTATTCTTCCATGTTCTTTGTTATGTTCAATTTTGTCATTCAGATACTTTTATGATTAATTAATGCAAGGATTATTTCTTTTTAATTTAATTTCCATTCTAATAATCATGTCTTCTTTTAATTCCCTTTTATGTGCCATGGATTCTTTATTTACAATGCGTGAGTAGTTTCATTACTTGATGGAAAATTGATTAAAAGGAACTCTTGAGTTGGAAGGATTGAAGGAAAAATTTGTAATTGGGTTAAATGTTGGATTGCTATCCTGTCATCGACGCCAATCCCTTTGAACTAAGTGGGTTGCAACTTGTGAACAGATCTGGCATTTCCACTTGTTTGACTTTCCCTTACCTAGTAAGGGATAACCAAACAGAACAACTATTAATTATAAATTAATCTTACAATCACACCATCAATGATAGAGATTCTAACCAATCAATTCCCAGTCAAGGCCTTTTATTTTTATTATTTAAAATTCCTCAATTTAAATTCCAATTTACTTAGCCCAACTTTTTTTTTGGAATATCTGATTAATAAAACAGCACACTTTTCTGCAACTCGTTGGGAGACGACCTGGGACTTAAAACTCCCAGTAATTTTAATTTAAACTTTCTGTGACATATTTTTAAATTGATAGGCAGATTTTCGGTGAGTTAAGAACTATACTCGCAACGTGACCATTTTAATAAATTTTTAATTCACCAACTTCTGTACTCCATCACCTTGCCTTTTGGTTTTAAAGGCTATTGGCTTTTTTTGTTTTTTTTTTGTTTTTGATTTTTTTTACTGCTTTTTCTTGCTTCAAGAATCAATTTCATGATTTTTCAGATCATCAATAACATTTCTCCTGTTCATCATTCCTTCAAGAGCTAACAGATTTAACATTCATAAATTCCACTATCAAAATTATACACTGTTCAGGCATTCATTCAGAAGACAAAAAGTATTGCCACCACATATAAATAATTAGAATTTTTCTTATTAAAAACTCGAAAAAATATTGCCTCCTTATTCTAAAAATCTGCTATTTTATTCATGTTTGATGATGATGAGAAAAATGAATTATAGTTTAATTGGAGATAAAATCAAAATAAAGATACTAATTACTACTAATCAGATAGGTTCCCAAAAATAAAAGTTATCACAGATTTAAGGTTAAGATTAGGACTCAACAATCTTTAGTTTGGGAGATGGTGGGTGCTCCTTCAACCTGCGGGGTGTCTGGTCCTTCAAGAGACAGCTTTTGGTGCTTTATTCTAAAAATTTGCTATTTTATTCATGTTTAATGATTTTGAGAAAAATGAATTATAGTTTAATTGGAGATAAAATCAAAATAAAGATACTAATTACTACTAATCAGATAGGTTCCTAAAAATAAAAGTTATCACAGATTTAAAGTTAAGATTAAGACTCAACAACTTTTATTTTGGGAGATGATGGGTGCTCCTTCAACCTGTGGGGTGTCTGGTCCTTCAAGAGACAACTTCTGGTGCTTCAGCTCCTGCATCTCCGGATATTCGTCTTCTTTCAGATCGAATTTAACTTTCGAGATCACTGATCTCAGACCCATTATTTTGTGGTAATGGTCTGCATGTTCTTTGGTTAAGAACTTCTTGATTCCAAAGTGGTTTTGGAATATTCTCTTTCTTGCCTCTTGAAGTGGTTTGTTTTTCCTTAGGTGCCATGATCTTGATGAGTTTTAGCTCAATAATCACGGAAAAACACACCAAACTTAGAGGTTTGCTTGTCCTCAAGCAAAAGAAAGGAAAGGAGAGGAATAGAAGGAGAGGCAATTTCAAAAATTCAAAAGATATGATGAGTTTGAAAAAGATTTGAGAAGAAATTAAAAAGATTTGAAAAGAATTCAAAAAGATTGATGAGTTTTAAAAAATATTTGAAAAGAGATTGAAGAAGAATGAAGAAATATTTTTAGGATTAAGAATTTTTTTTGCATTTTGAAGTTGAAAGATGAGAATTTGTAACATGTTTATGCAAGAAATCATGAATTGAAACATGAAAAATGGAAAAAATTTGAAGTAAAAATGAAATTACCTCCTCCCCACACTCCTGGCGTTAAACGCCCAGGAGATGCTTCCTTTGGGCGTTTAACGCCCAGTCCTTGCTTATTTTGGGCGTTTAACGCCCAGTTGTTGCTTGTGTTGGGCGTTTAACGCCCACTTGCTGCTTCTTTTGGGCGTTCAACGCTCAGTTGCTGCTTCTTTCTGGCGTTAAATGCCAAAAACCTTCCTTACTAGAGTTTTTGCGCTAGTGATGTCCTTTTCTCTGTGATTCCTCTGCTTTATGTCCTGAACCTTTATTTCTCTGTATCATTCACTGAAATGTATTATCTAATTTAGAATTAAAATTACAAATAACATAAACTCATGACTGGGTTGCCTCTCAGCAAGCGCTTCTTTACTGTCTTTAGCTGGACTATTACTGAGCTTTTAATCTAGTCTGCAATGTCTGCAAACCACGGAGATTCCTGAATAGCAAACAATTGCTCATCCGGAAAGGTTTCAGAGATCTTAGTATGAGGGAGGGACGCTCCTGCTACTGGTTCTATCTGGGACAGGTGATCTGCTACTTGGTTCTCTTTCCCTTTTTTGTCTCTTATTTCTATATCAAACTCTTGCAAAAGCAACACTGGTGCACGAACTTGTGATCATCAACAATGGCTCCAATGACTTGGTGCTCTCAAACATGAATCACACCTTGTCACAACTCTGCACAACTAACCAGCAAGTGCACTGGGTCGTCCAAGTAATAAACCTTACGTGAGTAAAGGTCGATCCCACGGAGATTGTTGGTATGAAGCAAGCTATGGTCATCTTGTAAATCTCAATCAGGCAGATTTTAATGGTTATAAAGGTTTTCGAAAATTAATAATAAATAAAGTATAAAATAAAGATAGAGACACTTATGTAAATCATTGGTGGAAATTTCAGATAAGTGTATGGAGATGCTTTGTCCCTATTGAATCTCTGCAACATACTGCTTTCTTACTTTCAATCCTTCATACTCCTTTCTATGGCAAGCTGTATATAGGGCATCACCGTTGTCAATGGCTACATCCCATCCTCTCAGTGAAAATGGTCCAAATGCTCTGTCACAGCACGGCTAATCATCTGTCGGTTCTCGATCATGTCGGAATAGAATCCATTGATTCTTCTGCGTTTGTCATCACGCCCAACAATCGCGAGTTTGATGCTCGTCACAGCCATTCAATCCCTGGATCCTACTCAGAATACCACAAACAAGGTTTAGACTTTCCGGATCCTCAAGAGTGGCCGCCAAAGGGTTCTAGCTTATACCACGAAGATTCTGGTTAGGGAATCCAAGAGATACTCGCTCGTTCTAAGGTAGAACAGAAGTGGTTGTCAATCACGCGTTCATAGGTGAGAATGATGATGAGTGTCACGGATCATCACATTCATCATGTTGAAATGCAACGAATATCTTAGAGTAAGAATAAGCCGAATTGAATAGAAAACTGTAGTACTTTGCATTAAAACTCGAGGTACAGCAGAGCTCCACACCTTAATCTATGGTGTGTAGAAACTCCACTGTTGAAAATACATAAGTGATCAAGGTTCAGGCATGGCTGAATGGCCAGCCCCCAAAGTTCACATCGTTGGTGAAATTTTTTTTTTTTTTTGTAATTCCTTGCACAAAGATTCAGAAAATACAGGATCTCCCCCTACACAAGCAAATTGTTGATAAAACTCCAAAATGGCGTTTTCTTTTGACCCAATTTTTTTTCCTTATCATTCAAGAAAGACAAGAAGAGTTCGGGATAGCAAACATTCTCTAGAATTTCGTTTAAATTCAAATCCATAGCTGATAGTAGAACTAGAATAGATATTTTCTGTTTCCTACTGACACAAGCCCATATCTTTGCTTTTCTATCAATCTCTAGTTCTAATCTCCCTCCCCAATCCGAACTAAACATCCAAAGATGCATGCTAAGATAAAAGACGAAACCAAGATGTGGTCAAAAGACTGACACTAATACAATAGTAAAAAGTTCTATTTATACTAAACTAGCCACTAGGGTTTACAGAAATAAGTCTAAGTGCAAAAATCCACTTCTGGGGCCCACTTTGGTATGTGCTTGGGCTGAGCTTGAGCTTTACACGTGCAGAGGCTTCTTTTAGAGTTAAAGGCCAAGTTGTAATGTGTTTTTGGCATTTAACTCTAGTTTGTGACGTGTTTTTGGCGTTTTACTCCAGAATGCAGCATGGAACTGGCGTTGAACGCCAATTTACGTCATCTTAATTCAAATAAAGTATGGACTATTATATATTGCTGGAAAGCTCTGTATGTCTACTTTTCAACGCCGTTGAGAGAGCGCCATTTGAGGTTTTGTAGCTCCAGAATATCCATTTTGAGTACAGGGAGGTCAGAATCCAACAGCATCAGCAGTCCTTTTTCAGCCTAAATCAGATTTTTGCTTAGGTCCCTCAATTTCAGGCAGAAAATACCTGAAATCACAGAAAAATACACAAACTCATAGTAAAGTCCAGAAATGTGAATTTTGCATGAAAGCTAATGAAAACATCCCTAAAAGTAGCTAGATCCTACTAAAAACTACCTAAAAACAAAGCCAAAAAGCGTATAAATTATCTGCTGATCAAACACCCATCTTATGAGTCTAGGTTTTGAATCCTGCTTTGTGAGTAGATATTTAAGAGCAGCATGGTCAGTGTACACAATCACTTTTGATCCTACTAAATAAGATCTGAACTTGTCAATGGCGTAAACCACTGTAAGTAACTCTTTTTCTGTGGTTGTGTAGTTCTTCTGTACGTCATTTAAAACACAACTGGCATAATAAATGACGTGCAGAAGCTTGTCATGCCTTTGTCCCAACACTGCATCAATGGCATGGTCACTGGCATCACACATTAGTTCAAATGATAATGTCCAGTTTGGTGCAGAGATGATTGGTGCTGTGACCAGCTTAGCTTTTAGAGTCTCAAACGCCTGCAGACACTCCTTATCAAAGATAAATGGCGTGTCAGCAGCTAGCAGATTACTCAGAGGTTTGGCGATTTTTGAAAAATCTTTTATAAACCTCCTATAGAATCCTGCCCCCAGAAAGCTTCTGATTGCCTTAACATTGGCAGGTGGTGGTGATTTTTCAATTACCTCTTCCTTAGCTTGATCCACCTCTATTCCCTTGTTCGAAATTTTGTGCCCAAGGACAATTCCTTCAGTCACCATAAAGTGACATTTCTCCCAGTTTAAAATCAGGTTAGTCTCTTGGCATCTCTTTAGAACAAGTGCTTGATGGTCAAGACAGGAGCTGAATGAGTCTCCAAATACTAAAAACTCATCCATGAAGACTTCTAGAAATTTTTCCACCATATCAGAGAAAATAGAGAGCATGCACCTTTGAAAGGTTGCAGGTGCATTGCACAGACCAAATGGCATCCTTCTGACGTGCGGAAAATGATCCGACACAAAACTCACCGGCAAGTGCACCGGGTCGCATCAAGTAATAATAACTCACGGGAGTGAGGTCGATCCCACAGGGATTGATGGATCAAGCAATTTTAGTGGGTGATTAGTTTAGTCAAGCTAACATTGGTGAATTGTGTGAAGAGTGACCGACAGAAAGTAAATTGCAAGAATTAAAGGTGCAGAAGCTAAATGGGACAGAAACTTAAATGGAGAGAAGCTTAAATGACATGTAAATTGCAGTGAATGTAAAGGGGAGTGGGTGCTGAAAATTAAAGAAAGCAGTAAATTAGAACTCAGATCAATTGCAGAAAATTAAACTTGCAGAAAAAATAAATTGGAGGCAGTGCAACAGAAAGTAAAAATTGCAGAGAAGGAAATTGTAGCAGAGAAGTAAATCAGCAAGAAAACTCAATTCAATAATGAAATCTAAAGAGACAAGTGAGGATCTCAGGAAATCAGTGAGACTAGAAAACAAGTCTAGATCTCAATTCCTTCCTTAATCCAACAGAGAAACAATTTGAAGAAGAAATAGAGATGGAAGCAGTAAAGAGAGCCTTGATTCAAATCACAATTCCTTGAATTATGCAGCAAAATAAAAACAGAGAGATCTCAGATAGAAACTGGAACAGAATTTCTCCAATTTCAATCCAAGATTTAAAACAGGAAAGAAAACTAAGAGAGAGCTCTCTACTACTACTCCTAATGCTCCCTAGTGGAGCCAGCCTCCCCACAAATATGAAAATGATGCCTTATATAGGCTTTACAAAATGGAAATGAAAATGAAATTAAAAACAAATTACAATTAAATGAAATTCCTATTTTATCTATTTCTTGTGCCTTTGAGTGATGATCATGGGCCCTTGCTCTTGATGGAATTGGGTTGATAAAGGCCTTGGTTGATTGCTCTTGGAGTTTGGAGAGGAACCAAAGTGAACCAATTGAATCGGGTTTGAGTTTTGCAAAAGTTGGAGTAAAAGTTTGAGCCAAAGTTAGGGGTCTAACTTTGAGGCTAACTTTTCATATCAGCTAGCATGATTTGCTGATACCAACGTTGGTGCAAAAGTTAGGGGTCTAACTTTTGCTCCAACGTTGGCCCTTCCTAATGCACCTAAGGCGCCAACGTTAGCCCAAAAGTTAGGGGGCTAACGTTGGCGCAAACTTTTGCCCATTCCTTTACATCTTCATGTGCCAACGTTAGCCCAAAAGTTAGGGGGCTAACGTTGGCGCAAACGTGAGTGGCCAGGGTTGGTTTTTCTCATGCCAACGTTAGCCCAAAAGTTAGGGGGCTAACGTTGGCGCAAACGTGAGTAGCCCTGGGAGTGATTTTCAATTTCCAACGTTAGCCCAAAAGTTAGGGGGCTAACGTTGAGGCTAACTTTTCACCCAAAAGTTTGTGCAAAAGTTTGAGGGCTAACTTCAGGTCTAACTTTTTGATTCCTGGTTCAATTTCACTTATTTCATTGTCCTCTCTTTGCTCCTAGCTATTCCTTCTTGCTTCAACCTTTCTCCAAGCTTTCTTCACCTATCATTAATCAACCAAACACATCAAAGCTATGCTTAAAATCATGAGATATTCATTCTTTCACAATATGTATCAAATATAGCATAAAACCTCATGAAATTGCATTAATTTACGTATGGTTGATTAAATCAAAGGAAGCATGAAAATCTACCCAATTGGCTTGCTTATGGCTCAAGAAAGTGCATAAAACCTATTGAAAACAAAGGAAAAAGCATAGAAAAACATGACATAGTGACATGTCATCACCTTCTGTATGCAAATACTCCGGATGGACATGTGAATGCTGTTTTCTCTTGATCTTGGGGATCTACTGCAATTTGATTATAACCTGAATATCCATCCAGAAAGCAGTAGTAATCATAACCTGCTAGTCTTTCTAGCATCTGGTCTATTAATGGTAAAGGAAAATGATCCTTTCTGGTAGCTGTATTGATCCTTCTGTAATCAATACACGTATGCCACCCTGTAATTGTTCTTGTAGGAACCAGTTAGTTTTTTTCATTATGAACCACTGTCATGCCACCCTTCTTAGGGACGACTTGGACAGGGCTCACCCAGGGGCTATCAGAAATAGGATAAATAATCCCAGCCTCTAGTAATTTAGTGACCTCCTTCTGCACCACTTCCTTCATGGCTAGATTCAGCCGCCTCTGTGGTTGAACCACTGGCTTAGTGTCATCCTTCAATAGGATCTTGTGCATACATCTGGCTGGGCTAATGCCCTTAAGATCACTGATGGACCACCCAAGAGCTGTCTTGTGTGTCCTCAGCACTTGAATTAGTACTTCCTCTTCCTATGGCTCTAAGGTAGAGCTTATGATTACAGGAAAAGTGTCACCTTCTCCCAGAAATACATATTTCAGGGATGGTGGTAATGGTTTGAGCTCGGGTTTAGGAGGTTTTTCCTCTTCCTAAGGAATTTTCAGAGGTTCTATTATTCTCTCTGGTTCCTCCAGATCAGGCTGAACATCTTTAAAGATATCCTCTAGCTCTGATTCGAGACTCTCAGTCATATTGACCTCTACCACCAGAGAATCAATAATATCAATTTTCATGCAGTCGTTTGGGGTGTCTGGATGCTGCATAGCTTTGACAACATTCAACTTAAACTCGTCCTCATTGACTCTCAGGGTTAATTCTCCTTTTTGGACGTCAATGAGGGTTCGTCCAGTTGCTAGGAAAGGTCTTCCTAGAATGAGAGTTGCACTCTTGTGCTCCTCTATTTCCAGCACCACAAAGTCAGTAGGAAAGGCAAATGGCCCAACCTTGACAATCATGTCTTCAATCACGCCTTATGGGTATTTGATGGAGCCATCAGCAAGTTGGAGACATATCCAGGTTGGTTTGGCTTCTTCAGTTAAACCAAGCTTTTTGATAGTCGATGTAGGTCTTAGGTTGATACTTGCTCCAAGAACACATAAAGCTTTCTTGGTGCAAGTACCCTCTAATGTGCATGGTATCATAAAGCTTCCGGGATCTTTAAGCTTTTCAGAATGACTGCACTGCATTCTTCAGTGAGGTTAACTTTTTCAGTTTCTCTCCAATCCTTCTTATGACTTAAGATCTCTTTCATGAACTTTGCATAAGAGCGTATTTGCTCAAGTGCCTCTGTAAACAGAATCTTTATTTCAAGAGTCCTGAGATAGTCTGCAAAGCAGGCAAATTGCTTATCCTGTTCCGCTTGGCGGAGCTTCTGAGGATAAGGCATCTTGGCTTTATATTCCTCAACCTTAGTTGCTGTAGGTTTATTTCCTACAGAAGTAGTTGGGAAAGCCTTTTTAGAGGGGTTGCTATCAGCACTTGTATGTGTCTGATTCCCCAATGGCATTTGAATGCCAGGGTTGGAAGCTGGATTGGCGTTGGACGCCAATTCCTTACCTGTTTCTGGCATTTGAATGCCATAACTAAGCTTCCTTTGGGCATTTAACGCCACTTCCTTGCCTGTTTGTGGCGTTTGAACGCCAGAACTGAGCATAGATTGGACGTTTAACGCCAGCCCTTCACCCTTTTCTGGCGTTTGAACACCAGAATTATTCCTCTCTAGGCTCTTACTGTCCTCAGAGGGATTTTGGGTAGCAGTTTGTTCATTTCTTAGCATCCTGCTGCCTTGAAGTGAGGTATTTAATGTCTTCCCACTTCTTAATTGAACTGCTTGGCACTCTTTTGTTATTTGTTTTGATAACTGCTGTTCTGTTTGCTTCAACTGTGCTTCCATGTTCATATTAGCCATTCTTGTGTCTTGTAATATCTCCTTGAATTCGGCTAGCTATTTTGTCAGAAAATCTAATTGCTGATTGAATTCAGTAACTTATTTTGCAGGATTGAGTTCAACAGTTACTGTTTTAGCCTCTTCTTTCATGGAAGGTTCACTACTTAGTTACAGATGCTGATTCTTGGCAACTGTATCAATGAGCTCTTGAGCTTCTTCAATTGTCTTTCTCATGTGTATAGATCCACCAGCTGAGTGGTCCAAAGACATCTGAGCTTTCTCTATAAGCCCATAATAGAAGATGTCTAACTGCACCCACTCTGAAAACATTTCTTAGGGGCATTTTCTCAGCATTTCTCTGTATCTCTCCCAGACATCATAAAGAGATTCATTATCTCCTTGTTTAAAGCCTTGGATGTTCAGCCTTAGCTGTGTCATCCGTTTTGGAGGGAAATATTGATTCAGAAATTTTTCTGACAGCTGTTTCCATGTCCTTATGCTAGCCTTAGGTTGGTTATTTAACCACCTCTTAGCTTGGTCTTTTACAACAAATGGGAACAGTAATAATCTGTAGACATCCTGATCTACTTTCTTATCATGTACTGTGTCAGCAATTTGTAAAAATTGTGCCAAAAACTCTGTAGATGGAGGGTATACAGATACTACTCTCATATGAAGCAGTAGTGGGGTTAGCATATGACCCCAGAGTCCTTTTGGACTGTTCATTTCCACTTAGATCCATGATGGAGAAAGGGAGATAATGTGGATTTATTTTATTTATTTTATTATATAAGAAAAATTTTCGAAATAATAAAATAAAATAAAGTAAAAATGAAAATAAAAATAAAAATAAAAAAATTTGAAAATATTTTATGAAGATTTTCGAAAAGGTGAGGAGAGAGAAAGTGGTTAGGATATTTTTGAAAAAGATATGATTTTAAAATCTTAACAACTAAGATATGATAAAATAAAATTTTGAAATTGAAATCTAAATTTTTTTATGAAAAATTTCAAAATATTTGCTTAAAAATAGTTAGAAAAATATTTTTTATTTTTGAATGTTATTATGAAAGAGAAAAACACACAAAAGACACAAGACTTAAAATTTTTTAAATCCAATGCTCCTTGTTTTCGAAAATTTTGGAGGGAAAACACCAAGGCACACCAAACTTAAAAATTTTAAGATCAAAACACAAAGAAGACTCAAGAACACCTTGAAGATTCACAAGAACAACAAGAACAAAAGAAAGAACACCAAACTTAAAATTTTTAGAAAACCAAAATAAAATTTTCAAAAATTAAAGAAAATTAACAAGAGAACACCAAACTTAAAGTTTGGCACAAGATTTAATCCAAGAAAAATTATTTTTGAAAAAGTTTTAAAGGGAAGATACCCAATTGCCAAGAACATAAGCCAACGCTCTAGCAAACTGAGCTATAAATTTAACGTGTTTTAAAAAGGTATTTAAAAATATTTTTTTGAAAACTAAAAATTTGAAAATGCACAAGAAAAACAAGAAAAGACATAAAACAAGACAAACCAAAGATCAAACAAGAAAAATTGACAAGAATAATTTGAAGATCAAGGAAGAACAAAGAACATGCAATTCGAAAATTGAAAGACAAAGAAAAACATGCAATTGACACCAAACTTAAAACATGACACTAAACTCACATAAAAACTAAAAATTTATAAAGAAAAATAATAACTTTTTTTCAAAAAATTTTTGAAAAGAAAATAAAAGACTCTGACCCAAAAGACAAAATTTTCCTAATCTAAGCAACAAGATTCACCGTCAGTTGTTCAAACTCAAACAATCCCCGGCAAAGGCGCCAAAAACATGGTGCACGAAAATTACACTCACACTATGTAATTTCGCACAACTAACCAGCAAGTGCACTGGGTCGTCCAAGTAATACCTTACGTGAGTAAGGGTCGATCCCACGGTGATTGTTGGCTTGAAGCAAGCTATGGTTATCTTATTATTCTCAGTCAGGATACCAATAGGGTTCTTTAGTTTCAACTGTAAAAAGTGAAAGAGCATGAAACGAGTAATTGTTACGCAGTAATAGAGAATGTGTTGGAGTTTTGGAGATGTGTTATCTTCTGAATCTCTGCTTTCCCCTTGTCTTCTTCTTCACGCACGCAAGGTTCCTTCTATGGTAAGCTGTGTGTTGGTGGATCACTGTTGTCAATGACTACCATCCGTCCTCTCAGTGAAAATGGTCCAAATGCGCTGTCACCGCACGGCTGATCATCTGTCAGTTCTCGATCATATCGGAATAGGATCCATTGATCCTTTTGTGTCTGTCACTACGCCCAACACTCGTGAGTTTGAAACTCGTCACAGTCATCCAAACCCTGAATCCTACTCAGAATACCACAGACAAGGTTTAGACTTTCTGGATTCTCAAGGATGCTGCCAATGGATTCTAGCTTATACGACGAAGATTCTGATCAAGGAATCTAAGAGATACTCATTCAATCTAATGTAGAACAGAGGTGGTTGTCAGGCACGCGTTCATAGGTTGAGAATGGTGATGAGTGTCATGGATCATCACCTTCTTCATATTGAAGTGCGAATGAACATCTTAGATAGAAAAAAGCGTGTTTGAATAGAAAATAGAAATAATTGCATTAATTCATCGAGACGCTGCAGAGCTCCTCACCCCCAACAATGGAGTTTAGAGACTCATGACGTCAGAAAATACAAAGTTCAGATCTAAAAATGTCATGAGATACAGAATAAATCTCTAAAAGTTGTTTAAATACTAAAATAGTAACCTAGGTTTACAGAAAATGAGTAAACTAAGATAGATAGTGCATAAATCCACTTCTGGGGTCCACTTGGTGTGTGTTAGGGCTGAGACTTAAGCTTCTCATGTGCTTGGACTGTTTCTGGAGTTAAACGTCAGGTTGTAACCTATTTCTGGCGTTTAACTCCAACTTGCAACCTGTTTCTGAGGCTCAACGCCAGAATGCAACATGGAACTGGCGTTAAACGCCAGTTTACGTCATTTATCTTCGAGAAAAGTATGGACTATTATACATTTCTGGAAAGCCTTGAATGTCTACTTTCCAACACAATTGAGAGCGCGCCAATTGGACTCTTGTAGCTCCAAAAAATCTATTCCGAGTGCAGAGAGGTCAGAATCCATCAACATCAGCAGTCCTTTTTCAGCCTGAATCAGATTTTTGCTCAGCTCCCTCAATTTCAGCCAGAAATACCTGAAATCACAGAAAAACACACAAACTCATAGTAAAGTCTAGAAATATGAATTTTTCCTAAATACTAATAAAAATATACTAAAAACTAACTAAAACATACTAAAAACTACATGAAATTACCCCCAAAAAGCGTATAAAATATCCACTCATCAGTAAGCAATCCAAATTCTCACTAAGGCATCCAAACAGCTTCTTAGACCTATTCATTCGAGCTCTACACAAACCCTTGCATTTAGATTTTGAGCATGCAACCATATAGAACCTTGCTTGACAACTCTTCCCACTGACCATCTCCCTCTTACTCTTAAAGCCACAGAGAGCTCTAAGTTGACCATCCGTCTCCAGTGGCCCATATTCAAGTGGGAAAGTAAAGGTTAAGGATAAGAATTTTACCCACCTGAATGTTGTATTGGATGGTAATGGCTTTGGGAGAGGTGCTTCCAATGATTTTGCAAGCTCCACTCCCTTGTGCTCTTCTTTGAATTCTTCCACCTCTTCGCAAGCTTCTTCAATATCAACCTCTTCCTCTTGGTAGCTTTCTTCCTCTTCAATTTCTTCTTCATTGCTCACCAAGGGCATGGGAGGTTGTGCTTCTTCTTCTTTAATTTCCATCTCTTGATTAACCTCTTCCAAATCTTCAACCATGACATGCCTTGGAGGTTGTACACCTTCCTCAACATCAAATGTAACTGTCTTGGAAGGATGTTCTATGACTTGACTTTCCCATGGAGGTTCCGCATCTCCTAAGTCTTCAACCACTTCCTCTTTAACTGTTGCGGCTTTGTCCAGTTGTTTTAGCATAAAATCGCACTCCTCCTTGATGATTACTGGTGCACGAATTTGCAATCCGTACAACTAACCAGCAAGTGCACTGGGTCGTCCAAGTAATACCTTACGTGAGTAAGGGTCGATCCCAGGGAGATTATTGGTTTGAAGCAATCTATGTTTATTTTATTAATCTTAATCAGGATACCAATAGAATTCTTTAGCCTCGTATAAAGTAAAAAGGGCATAAAATAAATAGTTGTTACTTGTTGTGCAGTAATAGGAAATATGTTGGAGTTTTGGAGATGCTTTATCCTTTGAACTTCAACTCTTCCTTGAAATCCTTCAACACACGCAAGGCTCCTTCCATGGCAAGCTCTATGTAGGGTGTCACCGTTGTCAATGGCTACTTCCCATCCTCTCAGTGAAAACGTTCCTATGCTCTGTCACAGCACGGCTAATCATCTGTCGGTTCTTAATCAGGTTGGAATAGAATCCATTGATTCTTTTGCGTCTGTCACTAACGCCCAGCCTTCAGGAGTTTGAAGCTCGTCACAGTCATTCAATCCCAGAATCCTACTCGGAATACCACAGACAAGGTTTAGACTTTCCGGATTCTCATGAATGCCGCCATCAATCCGGCTTATACCACGAAGATTCTGATTAAGGAATCTAAGAGATACTCATTCAATCTGATGTAGAACGGAGGTGGTTGTCAGGCACACGTTCATGGATTGAGGAAGGTGATGAGTGTCACGGATCATCACCTTCTCCATAATTAAGCGCGAATGAACATCTTAGAGAAGAACAAGCGTGTTTGAATGGAAAATAAAGGAATTGTATTAATTCATCGAGACGCTGCAGAGCTCCTCACCCCCAACAATGGAGTTTAGAGACTCATGCCGTCAAAAAGTATGTAATTCAGATCTGAAAATGTCATGAGGTACAAAATAATTTTCTAAAAGTTGTTTAAATAGTAAACTAGTAACCTAGGTTTACAGAATATGAGTAAACTAAGATAATTGGTGCAGAGATCCACTTCTGGGGCCCACTTGGTGTGTGCTGGGGCTGAGAATAAAGCTACGCACGAGTAGAGGCTTTACTTGGAGTTAAACTCCGAGTTATGACGTGTTTTGGGCGTTCAACTCCGGATCATGACGTGTTTCTGGCGTTTAACTCCAGACAGCAGCATGTACTTGGCGTTCAATGCAAAGTTACGTCGTCTATCTTCGCGAAAAGTATGGACTATTATATATTGCTGGAAAGCCCTGGATGTCTACTTTCCAACGCCGTTGAGAGCGCGCCAATTGGACTCCTGTAGCTCCAGAAAATCCATTTCGAGTGCAGAGAGGTCAGGATCCAACAACATCAGCAGTCCTTTTTCAGCCTAAGTCAGATTTTTGCTCAGCTTCCTCAATTTCAGCCAGAAAATACCTGAAATCACAGAAAAATACACACACTCATAGTAAAGTCCAGAAATATGATTTTTGCCTAAAAACTAATAATATTTAACTAAAAACTAATTAAAACATGCTAAAATCTACATGAAATTACCCCCAAAAAGCGTATAAAATATCCGCTCATCACAACACCAAACTTAAACTGTTGCTTGTCCTCAAGCAACTAGAAAAATAAAATAGGATGAAAAGAAATTAAGAAACAATAATATCTCAGAGTTTCAAGTGAAGCTCAGATTCTAATTAGATGAGCGGGACTAGTAGCTTTTTGCTTCTGAACAGTTTTGGCATCTCACTTTATCCTTTGAAATTCAGAATGGTTGGCATCCATAGGAACTCAGAATTCAGATAGTATTATTGATTCTCCTAGTTTAGTATGTTGATTCTTGAACACAGCTACTTTATGAGTCTTGGCCGTGGCCCTAAGCACTTTGTTTTCCAGTATTACCACCGGATACATAAATGCCACAGACACATAATTGGGTGAACCTTTTCAGATTGTGACTCAGCTTTGCTAGAGTCCCCAATTAGAGGTGTCCAGAGTTCTTAAGCACACTCTTTTGCTTTGGATCACGACTTTAACCACTCAGTCTCAAGCTCTTCACTTGGACCTGCATGCCACAAGCACATGGTTAGGGACAGCTTGATTTAGCCGCTTAGGCCTGGATTTATTTCCTTGGGCCCTCCTATCCATTAATGCTCAAAGCCTTGGATCCTTTTCACCCTTGCCTTTTGGTTTTAAGGGCTGTTTGGCTTTTATTCCTTTTGATCCAAATATTTTTTTTTTCACTGCTTTTTCTTGCTTCAAGAATTAATTTCATGATTTTTCAGATCATCAATAACATTTCTCTTGTTCATCATTCTTTCAGGAGCCAACAATTTTAACATTCATAAAATTCAATATCAAAAATATGCACTGTTCAAGCATTCATTCAGAAGACAAAAAGTATTGCCACCACATATAAATAATTAGAATTTTCCTTATTAAGAACTCGAAAAAAATTAAATTGCCTCTTTATTCTACAAATCTACTATTTTATTCATGTTTGATGATGATGAGAAAAATAAGTTATAACTTAATTGGAAATAAAGCTAAAATAGATATGCTAATTACTACTACTCCTATATAACTTCTAAGGTAAAATCCTATAATAATACTATCACAGAGTTAAAGCTAGAATTAGAACTTAACAACCTGCATTTTGGGAAGTGGATGTTCCTCTAGTCTGTGGGGTGCCTTCAAGAATTAATTTCTGACGCTTCAGCTCCCTTAAGTTCACATCCTTGCTCTTCCTGTTCTCTTAGGTGCCATGATCTTAATGAGTTTTAGCTCAGTGATCATGGCAAATCACACCAAACTTAGAGGTTTGCTTGTCCTCAAGCAAAAGAAAGGAAAGGAGAGGAGTAGAAGGAGAGGCAGTTTCGAAAAAAAGATAAGATGAATTGAAAAATATATGAGAAGAAATTAAAAATATTTGAAAAAGAATTGGATTGGAAAAAGATTTGTGTTTATGAATTAAGATACATTTGATATTTTTGAAAAAGGGATTTTAGAAATTAGGGTTCTTAGAAAACTAATTTGATTTTGAAGGATGACATTTTGAAACATGTTTATGCAAGAAATCATGAATTGAAACATAAAAATTTAGAAAAATTGTAAAGAAAAACGAATTTTACCTCCTCCCCACCATCTTGGTGTTAAACGCCCAAACGATGCATGTTTTGGGCGTTTAACGCCCAAATGCTGCTTCTCCTGGGCGTTCAACGCCCAGCTGATGCTTCTTTCTGGCGTTGAACGCCAGGAAGTCCTTTGTCACTGGGCGTTTTTCTGAACGCCCAGGATGCTAACAATCTGGCGTTAAACGCCCAGAAGGTGCTTCTTTTTGGCGTTCAACGCCCAGAAGATGCTCCTTTCTGGCGTTTAACGCCCAGATGGCTACCCTTACTGGCGTTGAACGCCCAGTGGGTGCTTCTTTTGGGCGTTCAACGCCCAAAATGTTTCTTACTGGCTTTTTCACGCCAGTGAGCTTCCAAATTTCCCTGTAACTCTGTGAATTCAATCAATTGCTATTTTTACCCTTTGAAGATACTTGGACACATACCTGTAAAAAAAGGAAATTTATTTAATTAGTAAATAAACTTTGTAAATGGCTGGGTTGCCTCCCAGCAAGCGCTTCTTTATTGTCTTTAGCTGGACTACCACTGAACTCTAATCAAGTCTCAGTTTTGAGCATTCTTGCTCGAAGTTACTTTCAAGATAATGTTTAATTCTCTGTCCATTAACAATGAACTTTTTGTTAGAGTCATTATCCTGAAGCTCTACGTATCCATATGGTGATACACTTATAATTACATATGGACCTCTCCACCGGGATTTTAATTTCCCGGGGAATAATTTAAGCCTAGAATTAAATAGCAGAACTTTCTGCCCCGGCTCAAAGACTCTAGATGACAATTTCTTATCATGCCATCGTTTTGCTTTCTCTTTGTAAATTTTTGCATTCTCGAAAGCATTGAGTCTAAATTCCTCTAGCTCATTTAACTGAAGCAATCGTTTTTCTCCAGCTAATTTGGCATCAAGGTTTAAGAATCTGGTTGCCCAGTAGGCCTTATGTTCCAGTTCCACTGGCAAGTGACATGCCTTTCCATACACAAGCTGGTATGGAGAGGTCCCTATAGGGGTCTTGAATGCTGTTCTGTATGCCCACAGAGCATCATCCAAGCTCCTTGCCCAATCCCTTCTACGGTTAATTACAGTCCGTTCCAGGATTCTTTTGAGTTCTCTATTTGAGACTTCAGCTTGCCCATTAGTCTGTGGGTGATATGGAGTAGCTACCCTGTGGCTAACTCCATAACGAACCAAAGCAGAGTAAAGCTGTTTATTACAGAAATGACTGCCCCCATCACTGATTAATACTCTAGGGGTACCAAATCTACTGAAGATGTGTTTCTGGAGGAATTTTAACACTGTTTTAGTGTCATTGGTGGGTGTTGCAATAGCTTCCACCCATTTGGATACATAATCCACTGCCACCAGAATATAAGTGTTTGAGTATGATGGTGGGAAGGGTCCCATAAAGTCAATACCCCATACATCAAACAACTCAATCTCCAAGATCCCTTGCTGAGGCATGGCATAACTGTGAGGCAGATTGCCAGATCTTTGGCAACTGTCACAATTAAGTACAAATGCTCGGGAATCTTTATAGAGAGTAGGCCAGTAGAAGCCACATTGGAGGACTCTTGTGGCTGTTCGCTCACCTCCAAAATGTCCTCCATACTGTGATCCATGGCAGTGCCATAGAATCTTCTGTGCTTCTTCCTTAGGCACACATCTACGGATTACTCCGTCTGTACATCTCTTGAAGAGATATGGTTCATCCCAAAGATAGTACTTTGCATCTGTGATCAATTTCTTTGATTATAGCCTACTGTACTCTTTGGGTATGAATCTTACTGCCTTGTAGTTTGCGATATCTGCAAACCATGGCACTTCCTGGATGGCAAAGAGTTGCTCATCCGGAAAGGTTTCAGAGATCTCAGTGAGAGGGAGGGACGCCCCTTCCACTGGTTCTATTCGGGACAGGTGATCTGCTACTTGATTCTTTGTTCCTTTTCTGTCTCTTATTTCTATATCAAACTCTTGCAGAAGCAGCACCCATCTTATAAGTCTGGGTTTTGAATCCTGCTTTGTGAGTAGATATTTAAGAGCAGCATGATCTCTATACACAATCACTTTTGATCCTACTAAATAGGATCTGAATTTGTCAATGGCGTAAACCACTGCAAGTAGCTCTTTTTCTGTGGTTGTGTAATTCTTCTGTGCGTCATTTAAAACACGGCTGGCATAGTAAATGACGTGCAGAAGCTTGTCATGCCTTTGTCCCAACACTGCACCAATGGCATGGTCACTGGCATCACACATTAATTCAAATGGTAATGTCCAGTCTGGTGCAGAGATGATTGGTGCTGTAACTAATTTAGCTTCCAGAGTCTCAAATGCTTGCAGACATTCTTTATCAAAGATAAATGGCGTGTCAGCAGCTAGCAAGTTGCTCAGAGGTTTGGCAATTTTTGAAAAATCCTTTATAAACCTTCTGTAGAATCCTGCATGCCCCAGAAAGCTTCTGATTGCCTTAACATTGGCAGGTGGTGGTAGTTTTTCAATTACCTCTACCTTAGCTTGATCCACCTCTATCCCCTTGTTCGAGATTTTGTGCCCAAGGACAATTCCTTCAGTCACCATAAAGTGACACTTCTCCCAGTTTAAAACCAGGTTAGTCTCTTGGCATCTCTTTAGAACAAGTGCTAAATGGTTAAGGCAGGAGCTGAATGAGTCTCCAAACACTGAAAAGTCATCCATGAAGACTTCCAGAAATTTTTCCACCATATCAGAGAAAATTGAGAGCATGCACCTCTGAAAGGTTGCAGGTGCATTGCACAGGCCAAATGGCATCCTTCTGTATGCAAATACTCCAGATGGGCATGTGAATGCCGTTTTCTCCTGATCCTGGGGATCTACTGCAATTTGATTATAACCTGAATATCCATCCAGGAAGCAGTAGTATTCATGACCTGCTAGTCTTTCTAGCATCTGGTCTATGAATGGTAAAGGAAAATGATCCTTTCTGGTAGCTGTATTGAGCCTTCTGTAATCAATACACATACGCCACCCAGTAACTGTTCTTGTAGGAACCAGTTTTTTCATTATGAACCACTGTCATGCCACCTTTCTTAGGGACGACTTGGACAGGGCTCACCCAGGGGCTGTCAGAAATAGGATAAATAATCCCAGCCTCTAGTAATTTAGTGACCTCTTTCTGCACTACTTCCTTCATGGCTGGGTTCAGCCGCCTTTGTGGTTGAACCACTGGCTTGGCGTCACCCTCCAGTAAGATCTTGTGCATGCATCTAGCTGGGCTAATGCCCTTAAGATCACTGATGGACCATCCAAGAGCTGTCTTGTGTATCCTTAGCACTTGAATTAGTGCTTCCTCTTCCTGTGGCTCTAAGGTAGAGCTTATGATTACAGGAAAGGTATCACCTTCTCCCAAGAATGCATATTTTAGGGAAGGTGGTAATGGTTTGAGCTCGGGTTTAGGAGGTTTCTCCTCTTCCTGAGGGATTTTCAGAGGTTCTACTATTTTCTCTGACTCCTCCAGATCAGGCTGAACGTCTTTAAAGATGTCCTCTAGCTCTGATTCGAGACTCTCAGCCATATTGACCTCTCTCACCAGAGAGTCAATAATATCAACACTCATGCAGTCATTTGGGGTCTGGATGTTGCATGGCTTTGACAACATTCAACTTGAACTCCTCCTCATTGACTCTCAAGGTTACTTCCCCTTTTGGACGTCAATGAGGTTCGGCCAGTTGCTAGGAAAGGTCTTCCTAGAATGAGAGTTGCACTCTTGTGCTCCTCCATTTCCAACACCACAAAGTCAGTAGGAAAGGCAATGGCCCAACCTTGACAACATGTCCTCAATCACGCCTGATGGGTATTTAATGGAGCCATCAGCAAGTTGAAGACATATCCTGGTTGGTTTGATTTCTTCAGTTAAACCAAGCTTTCTGATAGTAGATGCAGGTATTAGGTTGATACTTGCCCCAAGATCACATAAAGCTTGCTTGGTGCAAGTGCCCTCTAATGTGCATGGTATCATAAAGCTCCCAGGATCTTTAAGCTTCTCAGGTAAGCTTTTCAGAATGACTGCACTGCATTCTTCAGTGATGTAAACTTTTTCAGTTTCCCTCCAATCCTTCTTATGACTTAAGATCTCTTTCATGAACTTAGCATAAGAGGGTATTTGCTCAAGTGCTTCTGCAAACGGAATCTTTATTTCAAGAGTCCTGAGATAGTCTGCAAAGCGGGCAAATTGCTTATCCTGTTCTGCTTGGCGGGTTTTTGAGGATAAGGCATTTTGGCTTTGTATTCCTCAACCTTAGTTGCTGCAGGTTTATTACCTACAGAAGTGGGTTGGGAAGCCTTTTTAGAAGGGTTGTTATCAGTACTTGTATGTGACTGATTCCCCACTGGCATTTGAATGCCAGTGGTGGGAGCTGGAGTGGCGTTAGACGCCACTTCCTTGTTTGTTACTGGCGTTTGAACGCCAGAACCATGCTCCCTTTGGGCGTTCAACGCCGGATTCATGCTTGTTTCTGGCGTTGAACGCCAGGAATGAGCATGGTCTGGGCGTTCAGCGCCAGTTTTATTCCTCTCTGGGCTCTGACTGTCCTCAGAGAGATTTTGAGTAGCTACTTGTTCATTTCTTGGTTAATTGCTGCTTTGAAGTGAGGTATTTAATGTTTTCCCACTTCTTAATTGAACTGCTTGGCATTCTTCTGCTATTTGTTTTGACAGTTGCTTTTCTGTCTGCTTTAATTGTACTTCCATATTCCTGTTAGCCATTCTTGTTTCCTGTAATATTTCATTGAATTCGGCTAGCTGCTGAGTTAGAAAGTCTAATTGCTGATTGAATTCATTAGCCTGATCCACCGGACTGAGTTCAGCAGTTACTGTTTTAGCTTCTTCTTTCATGGAAGATTCACTGTTTAGGTACAAATGTTGATTTCTGGCAACTGTATCAATAAGCTCTTGAGCTTCTTCAATTGTTTTTCTCATATGCATAGATCCACCAGCTGAGTGGTCTAGAGAAATCTGAGCATTTTCTGTAAGCCCATAGTAGAAGATGTCTAATTGCACCCATTCTGAAAACATTTCAGAGGGGCATTTTCTTAGCATCTCTCAGTATCTCTCCCAGGCATCATAAAGAGATTCATTATCTCCTTGTTTGAAGCCTTGGATGCTTAGCCTTAGCTGTGTCATCCGTTTTGGAGGGAAATAGTGATTCAGGAATTTTTCTGACAGCTGCTTCCATGTTTTTATGCTGTTCTTAGGCTGGTTATTTAACCACCTCTTAGCTTGATCTTTTACAGCAAATGGAAACAGTAATAATCTGTAGACATCCTGATCCACTTCCTTATCATGTACTGTGTCAGCAATTTGCAAAAATTGTGCCAGAAACTCTGTAGGTTCTTCATGTGGAAGACCAGAATACTGACAGTTTTGCTGCACCATGATAATGAGCTGAGGATTCAACTCAAAGCTACTAACTCCAATGGAGGGTATACAGATACTACTCCCATATGAAGCAGTAGTGGGGTTAGCATATGACCCCAGAGTCCTCTTAGACTGTTCATTCCTACTTGCTTCCATGATGGAATACAAGGGATAATTTATATGTTGATTTTTTTTTTGAATTAAAAATAAAAAAATGAAATAAATAAAAGAAATTGGAAATATTTTGAAATTAAAATTTGAATTTTTATATAAAATTTTCGAAAAAAGAAGTTCAAAATTAGTTAGAAAATATAATTTTTTTGAATTTTGAATTTTGTGATGAAAGAGAAAAACACACAAAAGACACAAGACTTAAAATTTTTAGATCTAATGCTCCTTATTTTCGAAAATTTTTGGAGGGAAAACACCAAGGAACACCAAACTTAAAAATTTTAAGATCAAGACACAAGAAAAACTCAAGAACACCTTAAAGATTCACAAGAACACCAAGAACAAAAGGGAAGAACACCAAACTTAAGATTTTTAGAAAACTTTAAAATTTTCGAAAATTATAAAAAAGATTAACAAGAAAACACCAAACTTAAAGTTTGGCACAAGATTCAATCAAAGAAAAATTATTTTTGAAAAAGGTTCCAAAGCGTATACCCAATTATCCAAAGCGTATACCCAAACTTGTTCTGAATATTCCAATTAATGCTTTAAAAAGAACACAAGTGAAACAAGAAAAGACACAAAGCAAGAAAAACTCAAGATCAACAAGAAAGATAAACAAGAACAACTTGAAGTTCAATGAAGAACAAGGAACACAAGTCGAAAATTTTAAAGAAAAATATAAGATATGCAATTGACACCAAACTTGGAACAAAACACTAGACTCATGAAAATTAGCAATTAATTAAGAAAAATAATAAATTTTGAAAAGAAAAAAAATTTTTTTTTTGAAAAGTGATGAGCGGATAATTTGTACCCTTTTTGACATTATTTTTAGTATGTTTTTAGTAGTTTTGGTTTAGTTTTTAGTATATTTTTATTAGTTTTTAGTTAAAATTCACTTTTCTGGACTTTACTATGAGTTTGTGTATTTTTCTGTGATTTCAGGTATTTTCTGGCTGAAATTGAGGGACCTGAGCAAAAATCTGATTCAGAGACTGAAAAGGACTGCAGATGCTGTTGGATTCTGACCTCCCTGCACTCGAAGTGGATTTTCTGGAGCTACAGAAGCCCAATTGGCGCGCTCTCAACGGCGTTGGAAAGTAGACATCCTGGCTTTCCAGAATATGATAGTCCATACTTTGCCCATTTTGATGGCCCAAACCGCGTTCAAAGTCACCTACCGAAATCCCAGCGTTAAAACGCCGGAACTGGCACCTAAATGGGAGTTAAATGCCCAAACTGGCATAAAAGTTGGCGTTTAACTCCAAGAAGAGTCTCTACACGAAAATGCTTCATTGCTCAGCCTAAGCACACACCAAGTGGGCCCGGAAGTGGATTTTTATGTCTTTTACTCATCTCTGTACACCCTAGGCTACTAGTTCTCTATATATAGGACCTTTTACTATTGTATTTTCATCTTTTGATCTTTGGAACCTTTTTCTTTAGATCTTTTGATCACTTTGGGAGGCTGGCCATTCGGCCATGCCTAGACCCTGTTCTTATGTATTTTTCAACGGTGGAGTTTCTACACACCTAGATTAAGGTGTGGAGCTCTGCTGTACCTCGAGTATTATGCAATTACTATTGTTCTTCTATTCAATTCCGCTTGTTCTTGTCCAAGATATCACTTGTTCTTCAACTTGATAAATGTGATG